>NW_026700872.1:0-29917 GCF_030435755.1 Ochotona princeps | reverse complement strand
GGATGCTCTACCAGGTTCAATCCTAGATAATGCACTCAAAGGGCACTAAGCATAGAGTGTGAAAACTGAGTTTCCTTGAGAGCTGCTTGGAAGCCTGATGGTGTGTGAAGTTAGTGAGTCAAATGGAGTTGTTCTCCCACAAGAACCACTCGGCTGATCCTTCTTCAATATGCCCTTCACCAACATGCAGTGTTTCCTTGATTGAATTAGCTCTCACACCAATATTTGCGTCTAGAGCCTTTGCATTGAGGCCTATCTGAAAACGGCTGTGGCGCTGAAGTTGCCTGTGAATGTGGAGTTGGTGGCATGTGAAACCCGCATGTGGAGCATTGGTTTGTGTGGGATGCTCACCAAGCTTCATTTCAGTCCTAGGCACTCAAAGGGCACTAAGCATAGAGTGTGAAAACTGAGTTTCCTTGAGAGCTGCTTGGAAGCCTGATGGTGTGTGAAGTTAGTGAGCCAAATGGAGTTGTTCTCCCACAAGAACCACTCGGCTGATCCTTCTTCAATATGCCCTTCACCAACATGCAGTGTTTCCTTGATTGAATTAGCTCTCACACCAATATTTGCGTCTAGAGCCTTTGCATTGAGGGCTATCTGAAAACGGCTGTGGCGCTGAAGTTGCCTGTGAATGTGGAGTTGGTGGCATGTGAAACCCGCATGTGCAGCATTCGTTTGTGTGGGATGCTCTACCAGGTTCATTCCTAGATAATGCACTCAAAGGGCACTAAGCATAGAGTGTGACAACTGAGTTTCCTTGAGAGCTGCTTGGAAGCCTGATGGTGTGTGAAGTTAGTGAGCCAAATGGAGTTGTTCTCCCACAAGAACCACTCGGCTGATCCTTCTTCAATATGCCCTTCACCAACATGCAGTGTTTCCTTGATTGAATTAGCTCTCACACCAATATTTGCGTCTAGAGCCTTTGCATTGAGGGCTATCTGAAAACGGCTGTGGCGCTGAAGTTGCCTGTGAATGTGGAGTTGGTGGCATGTGAAACCCGCATGTGCAGCATTCGTTTGTGTGGGATGCTCTACCAGGTTCATTCCTAGATAATGAACTCAAAGGGCACTAAGCATAGAGTGTGAAAACTGAGTTTCCTTGAGAGCTGCTTGGAAGCCTGATGGTGTGTGAAGTTAGTGAGCCAAATGGAGTTGTTCTCCCACAAGAACCACTCGGCTGATCCTTCTTCAATATGCCCTTCACCAACATGCAGTGTTTCCTTGATTGAATTAGCTCTCACACCAATATTTGCGTCTAGAGCCTTTGCATTGCGGCCTATCTGAAAACGGCTGTGGCGCTGAAGTTGCCTGTGAATGTGGAGTTGGTGGCATGTGAAACCCGCATGTGGAGCATTCGTTTGTGTGGGATGCTCACCAAGCTTCATTTCAGTCCTAGGCACTCAAAGGGCACTAAGCATAGAGTGTGAAAACTGAGTTTCCTTGAGAGCTGCTTGGAAGCCTGATGGTGTGTGAAGTTAGTGAGCCAAATGGAGTTGTTCTCCCACAAGAACCACTCTTCTGATTCTCCCTCAATATGCCCTTCACCAACATGCAGTGTTTCCTTGATTGAATTAGCTCTCACACCAATATTTGCGTCTAGAGCCTTTGCATTGAGGGCTATCTGAAAACGGCTGTGGCGCTGAAGTTGCCTGTGAATGTCGAGTTGGTGGCATGTGAAACCCGCATGTGCAGCATTCGTTTGTGTGGGATGCTCACCAAGCTTCATTTCAGTCCTAGGCACTCAAAGGGCACTAAGCATAGAGTGTGAAAACTGAGTTTCCTTGAGAGCTGCTTGGAAGCCTGATGGTGTGTGAAGTTAGTGAGCCAAATGGAGTTGTTCTCCCACAAGAACCACTCGGCTGATCCTTCTTCAATATGCCCTTCACCAACATGCAGTGTTTCCTTGATTGAATTAGCTCTCACACCAATATTTGCGTCTAGAGCCTTTGCATTGAGGGCTATCTGAAAACGGCTGTGGCGCTGAAGTTGCCTGTGAATGTGGAGTTGGTGGCATGTGAAACCCGCATGTGCAGCATTCGTTTGTGTGGGATGCTCTACCAGGTTCATTCCTAGATAATGCACTCAAAGGGCACTAAGCATAGAGTGTGACAACTGAGTTTCCTTGAGAGCTGCTTGGAAGCCTGATGGTGTGTGAAGTTAGTGAGCCAAATGGAGTTGTTCTCCCACAAGAACCACTCGGCTGATCCTTCTTCAATATGCCCTTCACCAACATGCAGTGTTTCCTTGATTGAATTAGCTCTCACACCAATATTTGCGTCTAGAGCCTTTGCATTGAGGGCTATCTGAAAACGGCTGTGGCGCTGAAGTTGCCTGTGAATGTGGAGTTGGTGGCATGTGAAACCCGCATGTGCAGCATTCGTTTGTGTGGGATGCTCTACCAGGTTCATTCCTAGATAATGAACTCAAAGGGCACTAAGCATAGAGTGTGAAAACTGAGTTTCCTTGAGAGCTGCTTGGAAGCCTGATGGTGTGTGAAGTTAGTGAGCCAAATGGAGTTGTTCTCCCACAAGAACCACTCGGCTGATCCTTCTTCAATATGCCCTTCACCAACATGCAGTGTTTCCTTGATTGAATTAGCTCTCACACCAATATTTGCGTCTAGAGCCTTTGCATTGCGGCCTATCTGAAAACGGCTGTGGCGCTGAAGTTGCCTGTGAATGTGGAGTTGGTGTGAATGTGGAGTTGGTGGCATGTGAAACCGCATGTGGAGCATTCGTTTGTGTGGGATGCTCACCAAGCTTCATTTCAGTCCTAGGCACTCAAAGGGCACTAAGCATAGAGTGTGAAAACTGAGTTTCCTTGAGAGCTGCTTGGAAGCCTGATGGTGTGTGAAGTTAGTGAGTCCAAATGGAGTTGTTCTCCACAAGAACCACTCTTCTGATTCTCCCTCAATATGCCCTTCACCAACATGCAGTGTTTCCTGATTGAATTAGCTCTCACACCATTATTTGCGTCTAGAGCCTTTGCATTGAGGGCTATCTGAAAACGGCTGTGGCACTGAAGTTGCTGTGAATGTCGAGTTGGTGGCATGTGAAACCCGCATGTGCAGCATTCGTTTGTGTGGATGCTCACCAAGCTTCATTTCAGTCCTAGGCACTCCAAAGGGCACTAAGCATAGAGTGTGAAAACTGAGTTTCCTTGAGAGCTGCTTGGAAGCCTGATGTGTGTGAAGTTAGTGAGCCAAATGGAGTTGTTCTCCCACAAGAACCACTCGGCTGATCCTTCTTCAATATGCGCCTTCACCACATGCAGTGTTCCCTTGATTGAATTAGCTCTCACACCAATATTTGCGTCTAGAGCCTTTGCATTGAGGGCTATCTGAAAACGGCTGTGGCGCTGAAGTTGCCTGTGATGTGGAGTTGGTGGCATGTGAAACCCGCATGTGCAGCATTCATTTGTGTGGGATGCTCTACCAGGTTCATTCCTAGATAATGCACTCAAAGGGCACTAAGCATAGAGTGTGAAAACTGAGTTTCCTTGAGAGCTGCTTGGAAGCTGATGGTGTGTGAAGTTAGTGAGCCAAATGGAGTTGTTCTCCCACAAGAACCACTCGGCTGATCCTTCTTCAATATGCCCTTCACCAACATGCAGTGTTTCCTTGATTGAATTAGCTCTCACACCAATATTTGCGTCTAGAGCCTTTGCATTGAGGGCTATCTGAAAACGGCTGTGGCGCTGAAGTTGCCTGTGAATGTGGAGTTGGTGGCATGTGAAACCCGCATGTGCAGCATTCGTGCTCTACCAGGTTCATTCCTAGATAATGCACTCAAAGGGCACTAAGCATAGAGTGTGACAACTGAGTTTCCTTGAGAGCTGCTTGGAAGCCTGATGGTGTGTGAAGTTAGTGAGCCAAATGGAGTTGTTCTCCCACAAGAACCACTCGGCTGATCCTTCTTCAATATGCCCTTCACCAACATGCAGTGTTTCCTTGATTGAATTAGCTCTCACACCAATATTTGCGTCTAGAGCCTTTGCATTGAGGGCTATCTGAAAACGGCTGTGGCGCTGAAGTTGCCTGTGAATGTGGAGTTGGTGGCATGTGAAACCCGCATGTGCAGCATTCGTTTGTGTGGGATGCTCTACCAGGTTCATTCCTAGATAATGCACTCAAAGGGCACTAAGCATAGAGTGTGAAAACTGAGTTTCCTTGAGAGCTGCTTGGAAGCCTGATGGTGTGTGAAGTTAGTGAGCCAAATGGAGTTGTTCTCCCACAACAACCACTCGGCTGATCCTTCTTCAATATGCCCTTCACCAACATGCAGTGTTTCCTTGATTGAATTAGCTCTCACACCAATATTTGCGTCTAGAACCTTTGCATTGAGGGCTATCTGAAAACGGCTGTGGCGCTGAAGTTGCCTGTGAATGTGGAGTTGGTTGCATGTGAAACCCACAGGTGGAGCATTCGTTTGTGTGGGATGCTCACCAAGCTTCATTTCAGTCCTAGGCACTCAAAGGGCACTAAGCATAGAGTGTGAAAACTGAGTTTCCTTGAGAGCTGCTTGGAAGCCTGATGGTGTGTGAAGTTAGTGAGCCAAATGGAGTTGTTCTCCCACAAGAACCACTCGGCTGATCCTTCTTCAATATGCCCTTCACCAACATGCAGTGTTTCCTTGATTGAATTAGCTCTCACACCAATATTTGCGTCTAGAGCCTTTGCATTGAGGGCTATCTGAAAACGGCTGTGGCACTGAAGTTGCCTGTGAATGTGGAGTTGGTGGCATGTGAAACACGCATGTGGAGCATTCGTTTGTGTGGGATGCTCACCAAGCTTCATTTCAGGCCTAGGCACTCAAACGGCACTAAGCATAGAGTGTGAGAACTGATTTTTCTTGAGAGCTGCTTGGAAGCCTGATGGTGTGTGAAGTTAGTGAGCCAAATGGAGTTGTTCTCCCACAAGAACCACTCGGCTGATCCTTCTTCAATATGCCCTTCACCAACATGCAATGTTTCCTTGATTGAATTAGCTCTCACACCAATATTTGCGTCTAGAGCCTTTGCATTGAGGGCTATGTGAAAATGGCTGTGGCGCTGAAGTTGCCTGTGAATGTGGAGTTGGTTGCATGTGAAACCCGCATGTGGAGCATTGGTTTGTGTGGGATGCTCTACCAGGTTCATTCCTAGATAATGCACTCAAAGGGCACTAAGCATAGAGTGTGAAAACTGAGTTTCCTTGAGAGCTGCTTGGAAGCCTGATGGTGTGTGAAGTTAGTGAGCCTAATGGAGTTGTTCTCCCACAAGAACCACTCGGCTGATCCTTCTTCAATATGCCCTTCACCAACATGCAGTGTTTCCTTGATTGAATTAGCTCTCACACCAATATTTGCGTCTAGAGCCTTTGCATTGAGGGCTATCTGAAAACGGCTGTGGCGCTGAAGTTGCCTGTGAATGTGGAGTTGGTGGCATGTGAAACCCGCATGTGCAGCATTCGTTTGTGTGGGATGCTCTACCAGGTTCATTCCTAGATAATGCACTCAAAGGGCACTAAGCATAGAGTGTGACAACTGAGTTTCCTTGAGAGCTGCTTGGAAGCCTGATGGTGTGTGAAGTTAGTGAGCCAAATGGAGTTGTTCTCCCACAAGAACCACTCGGCTGATCCTTCTTCAATATGCCCTTCACCAACATGCAATGTTTCCTTGATTGAATTAGCTCTCACACCAATATTTGCGTCTAGAGCCTTTGCATTGAGGGCTATCTGAAAACGGCTGTGGCGCTGAAGTTGCCTGTGAATGTGGAGTTGGTGGCATGTGAAACCCGCATGTGGAGCATTCGCTTGTGTGGGATGCTCACCAAGCTTCATTTCAGTCCTAGGCACTAAAAAGGCACTAAGCATAGAGTGTGAAAACTGAGTTTCCTTGAGAGCTGCTTGGAAGCCTGATGGTGTGTGAAGTTAGTGAGCCTAATGGAGTTGTTCTCCCACAAGAACCACTCGGCTGATCCTTCTTCAATATGCCCTTCACCAACATGCAGTGTTTCCTTGATTGAATTAGCTCTCACACCAATATTTGCGTCTAGAGCCTTTGCATTGAGGGCTATCTGAAAACGGCTGTGGCGCTGAAGTTGCCTGTGAATGTGGAGTTGGTGGCATGTGAAACCCGCATGTGCAGCATTCGTTTGTGTGGGATGCTCTACCAGGTTCATTCCTAGATAATGCACTCAAAGGGCACTAAGCATAGAGTGTGACAACTGAGTTTCCTTGAGAGCTGCTTGGAAGCCTGATGGTGTGTGAAGTTAGTGAGCCAAATGGAGTTGTTCTCCCACAAGAACCACTCGGCTGATCCTTCTTCAATATGCCCTTCACCAACATGCAGTGTTTCCTTGATTGAATTAGCTCTCACACCAATATTTGCGTCTAGAGCCTTTGCATTGAGGGCTATCTGAAAACGGCTGTGGCGCTGAAGTTGCCTGTGAATGTGGAGTTGGTGGCATGTGAAACCCGCATGTGCAGCATTCGTTTGTGTGGGATGCTCACCAAGCTTCATTTCAGTCCTAGGCACTCAAAGGGCACTAAGCATAGAGTGTGACAACTGAGTTTCCTTGAGAGCTGCTTGGAAGCCTGATGGTGTGTGAAGTTAGTGAGCCAAATGGAGTTGTTCTCCCACAAGAACCACTCGGCTGATCCTTCTTCAATATGCCCTTCACCAACATGCAGTGTTTCCTTGATTGAATTAGCTCTCACACCAATATTTGCGTCTAGAGCCTTTGCATTGAGGGCTATCTGAAAACGGCTGTGGCGCTGAAGTTGCCTGTGAATGTGGAGTTGGTGGCATGTGAAACCCGCATGTGCAGCATTCGTTTGTGTGGGATGCTCTACCAGGTTCATTCCTAGATAATGAACTCAAAGGGCACTAAGCATAGAGTGTGAAAACTGAGTTTCCTTGAGAGCTGCTTGGAAGCCTGATGGTGTGTGAAGTTAGTGAGCCAAATGGAGTTGTTCTCCCACAAGAACCACTCGGCTGATCCTTCTTCAATATGCCCTTCACCAACATGCAGTGTTTCCTTGATTGAATTAGCTCTCACACCAATATTTGCGTCTAGAGCCTTTGCATTGCGGCCTATCTGAAAACGGCTGTGGCGCTGAAGTTGCCTGTGAATGTGGAGTTGGTGGCATGTGAAACCCGCATGTGGAGCATTCGTTTGTGTGGGATGCTCACCAAGCTTCATTTCAGTCCTTAGGCACTCAAAGGGCACTAAGCATAGAGTGTGAAAACTGAGTTTCCTTGAGAGCTGCTTGGAAGCCTGATGGTGTGTGAAGTTAGTGAGCCAAATGGAGTTGTTCTCCCACAAGAACCACTCTTCTGATTCTCCCTCAATATGCCCTTCACCAACATGCAGTGTTTCCTTGATTGAATTAGCTCTCACACCAATATTTGCGTCTAGAGCCTTTGCATTGAGGGCTATCTGAAAACGGCTGTGGCACTGAAGTTGCCTGTGAATGTGGAGTTGGTGGCATGTGAAACCCGCATGTGCAGCATTCGTTTGTGTGGGATGCTCACCAAGCTTCATTTCAGTCCTAGGCACTCAAAGGGCACTAAGCATAGAGTGTGAAAACTGAGTTTCCTTGAGAGCTGCTTGGAAGCCTGATGGTGTGTGAAGTTAGTGAGCCAAATGGAGTTGTTCTCCCACAAGAACCACTCGGCTGATCCTTCTTCAATATGCCCTTCACCAACATGCAGTGTTTCCTTGATTGAATTAGCTCTCACACCAATATTTGCGTCTAGAGCCTTTGCATTGAGGGCTATCTGAAAAGGGCTGTGGCGCTGAAGTTGCCTGTGAATGTGGAGTTGGTGGCATGTGAAACCCGCATGTGCAGCATTCGTTTGTGTGGGATGCTCTACCAGGTTCATTCCTAGATAATGCACTCAAAGGGCACTAAGCATAGAGTGTGACAACTGAGTTTCCTTGAGAGCTGCTTGGAAGCCTGATGGTGTGTGAAGTTAGTGAGCCAAATGGAGTTGTTCTCCCACAAGAACCACTCGGCTGATCCTTCTTCAATATGCCCTTCACCAACATGCAGTGTTTCCTTGATTGAATTAGCTCTCACACCAATATTTGCGTCTAGAGCCTTTGCATTGCGGCCTATCTGAAAACGGCTGTGGCGCTGAAGTTGCCTGTGAATGTGGAGTTGGTGGCATGTGAAACCCGCATGTGGAGCATTCGTTTGTGTGGGATGCTCACCAAGCTTCATTTCAGTCCTAGGCACTCAAAGGGCACTAAGCATAGAGTGTGAAAACTGAGTTTCCTTGAGAGCTGCTTGGAAGCCTGATGGTGTGTGAAGTTAGTGAGCCAAATGGAGTTGTTCTCCCACAAGAACCACTCTTCTGATTCTCCCTCAATATGCCCTTCACCAACATGCAGTGTTTCCTTGATTGAATTAGCTCTCACACCAATATTTGCGTCTAGAGCCTTTGCATTGAGGGCTATCTGAAAACGGCTGTGGCACTGAAGTTGCCTGTGAATGTCGAGTTGGTGGCATGTGAAACCCGCATGTGCAGCATTCGTTTGTGTGGGATGCTCACCAAGCTTCATTTCAGTCCTAGGCACTCAAAGGGCACTAAGCATAGAGTGTGAAAACTGAGTTTCCTTGAGAGCTGCTTGGAAGCCTGATGGTGTGTGAAGTTAGTGAGCCAAATGGAGTTGTTCTCCCACAAGAACCACTCGGCTGATCCTTCTTCAATATGCCCTTCACCAACATGCAGTGTTCCCTTGATTGAATTAGCTCTCACACCAATATTTGCGTCTAGAGCCTTTGCATTGAGGGCTATCTGAAAACGGCTGTGGCGCTGAAGTTGCCTGTGAATGTGGAGTTGGTGGCATGTGAAACCCGCATGTGCAGCATTCATTTGTGTGGGATGCTCTACCAGGTTCATTCCTAGATAATGCACTCAAAGGGCACTAAGCATAGAGTGTGAAAACTGAGTTTCCTTGAGAGCTGCTTGGAAGCCTGATGGTGTGTGAAGTTAGTGAGCCAAATGGAGTTGTTCTCCCACAAGAACCACTCGGCTGATCCTTCTTCAATATGCCCTTCACCAACATGCAGTGTTTCCTTGATTGAATTAGCTCTCACACCAATATTTGCGTCTAGAGCCTTTGCATTGAGGGCTATCTGAAAACGGCTGTGGCGCTGAAGTTGCCTGTGAATGTGGAGTTGGTGGCATGTGAAACCCGCATGTGCAGCATTCGTTTGTGTGGGATGCTCTACCAGGTTCATTCCTAGATAATGCACTCAAAGGGCACTAAGCATAGAGTGTGACAACTGAGTTTCCTTGAGAGCTGCTTGGAAGCCTGATGGTGTGTGAAGTTAGTGAGCCAAATGGAGTTGTTCTCCCACAAGAACCACTCGGCTGATCCTTCTTCAATATGCCCTTCACCAACATGCAGTGTTTCCTTGATTGAATTAGCTCTCACACCAATATTTGCGTCTAGAGCCTTTGCATTGAGGGCTATCTGAAAACGGCTGTGGCGCTGAAGTTGCCTGTGAATGTGGAGTTGGTGGCATGTGAAACCCGCATGTGCAGCATTCGTTTGTGTGGGATGCTCTACCAGGTTCATTCCTAGATAATGCACTCAAAGGGCACTAAGCATAGAGTGTGAAAACTGAGTTTCCTTGAGAGCTGCTTGGAAGCCTGATGGTGTGTGAAGTTAGTGAGCCAAATGGAGTTGTTCTCCCACAACAACCACTCGGCTGATCCTTCTTCAATATGCCCTTCACCAACATGCAGTGTTTCCTTGATTGAATTAGCTCTCACACCAATATTTGCGTCTAGAACCTTTGCATTGAGGGCTATCTGAAAACGGCTGTGGCGCTGAAGTTGCCTGTGAATGTGGAGTTGGTTGCATGTGAAACCCACAGGTGGAGCATTCGTTTGTGTGGGATGCTCACCAAGCTTCATTTCAGTCCTAGGCACTCAAAGGGCACTAAGCATAGAGTGTGAAAACTGAGTTTCCTTGAGAGCTGCTTGGAAGCCTGATGGTGTGTGAAGTTAGTGAGCCAAATGGAGTTGTTCTCCCACAAGAACCACTCGGCTGATCCTTCTTCAATATGCCCTTCACCAACATGCAGTGTTTCCTTGATTGAATTAGCTCTCACACCAATATTTGCGTCTAGAGCCTTTGCATTGAGGGCTATCTGAAAACGGCTGTGGCACTGAAGTTGCCTGTGAATGTGGAGTTGGTGGCATGTGAAACACGCATGTGGAGCATTCGTTTGTGTGGGATGCTCACCAAGCTTCATTTCAGGCCTAGGCACTCAAACGGCACTAAGCATAGAGTGTGAGAACTGATTTTTCTTGAGAGCTGCTTGGAAGCCTGATGGTGTGTGAAGTTAGTGAGCCAAATGGAGTTGTTCTCCCACAAGAACCACTCGGCTGATCCTTCTTCAATATGCCCTTCACCAACATGCAATGTTTCCTTGATTGAATTAGCTCTCACACCAATATTTGCGTCTAGAGCCTTTGCATTGAGGGCTATGTGAAAATGGCTGTGGCGCTGAAGTTGCCTGTGAATGTGGAGTTGGTTGCATGTGAAACCCGCATGTGGAGCATTGGTTTGTGTGGGATGCTCTACCAGGTTCATTCCTAGATAATGCACTCAAAGGGCACTAAGCATAGAGTGTGAAAACTGAGTTTCCTTGAGAGCTGCTTGGAAGCCTGATGGTGTGTGAAGTTAGTGAGCCTAATGGAGTTGTTCTCCCACAAGAACCACTCGGCTGATCCTTCTTCAATATGCCCTTCACCAACATGCAGTGTTTCCTTGATTGAATTAGCTCTCACACCAATATTTGCGTCTAGAGCCTTTGCATTGAGGGCTATCTGAAAACGGCTGTGGCGCTGAAGTTGCCTGTGAATGTGGAGTTGGTGGCATGTGAAACCCGCATGTGCAGCATTCGTTTGTGTGGGATGCTCTACCAGGTTCATTCCTAGATAATGCACTCAAAGGGCACTAAGCATAGAGTGTGACAACTGAGTTTCCTTGAGAGCTGCTTGGAAGCCTGATGGTGTGTGAAGTTAGTGAGCCAAATGGAGTTGTTCTCCCACAAGAACCACTCGGCTGATCCTTCTTCAATATGCCCTTCACCAACATGCAGTGTTTCCTTGATTGAATTAGCTCTCACACCAATATTTGCGTCTAGAGCCTTTGCATTGAGGGCTATCTGAAAACGGCTGTGGCGCTGAAGTTGCCTGTGAATGTGGAGTTGGTGGCATGTGAAACCCGCATGTGCAGCATTCGTTTGTGTGGGATGCTCACCAAGCTTCATTTCAGTCCTAGGCACTCAAAGGGCACTAAGCATAGAGTGTGACAACTGAGTTTCCTTGAGAGCTGCTTGGAAGCCTGATGGTGTGTGAAGTTAGTGAGCCAAATGGAGTTGTTCTCCCACAAGAACCACTCGGCTGATCCTTCTTCAATATGCCCTTCACCAACATGCAGTGTTTCCTTGATTGAATTAGCTCTCACACCAATATTTGCGTCTAGAGCCTTTGCATTGAGGGAAAACGGCTGTGGCGCTGAAGTTGCCTGTGAATGTGGAGTTGGTGGCATGTGAAACCCGCATGTGCAGCATTCGTTTGTGTGGGATGCTCTACCAGGTTCATTCCTAGATAATGAACTCAAAGGGCACTAAGCATAGAGTGTGAAAACTGAGTTTCCTTGAGAGCTGCTTGGAAGCCTGATGGTGTGTGAAGTTAGTGAGCCAAATGGAGTTGTTCTCCCACAAGAACCACTCGGCTGATCCTTCTTCAATATGCCCTTCACCAACATGCAGTGTTTCCTTGATTGAATTAGCTCTCACACCAATATTTGCGTCTAGAGCCTTTGCATTGCGGCCTATCTGAAAACGGCTGTGGCGCTGAAGTTGCCTGTGAATGTGGAGTTGGTGGCATGTGAAACCCGCATGTGGAGCATTCGTTTGTGTGGGATGCTCACCAAGCTTCATTTCAGTCCTAGGCACTCAAAGGGCACTAAGCATAGAGTGTGAAAACTGAGTTTCCTTGAGAGCTGCTTGGAAGCCTGATGGTGTGTGAAGTTAGTGAGCCAAATGGAGTTGTTCTCCCACAAGAACCACTCTTCTGATTCTCCCTCAATATGCCCTTCACCAACATGCAGTGTTTCCTTGATTGAATTAGCTCTCACACCAATATTTGCGTCTAGAGCCTTTGCATTGAGGGCTATCTGAAAACGGCTGTGGCACTGAAGTTGCCTGTGAATGTGGAGTTGGTGGCATGTGAAACCCGCATGTGCAGCATTCGTTTGTGTGGGATGCTCACCAAGCTTCATTTCAGTCCTAGGCACTCAAAGGGCACTAAGCATAGAGTGTGAAAACTGAGTTTCCTTGAGAGCTGCTTGGAAGCCTGATGGTGTGTGAAGTTAGTGAGCCAAATGGAGTTGTTCTCCCACAAGAACCACTCGGCTGATCCTTCTTCAATATGCCCTTCACCAACATGCAGTGTTTCCTTGATTGAATTAGCTCTCACACCAATATTTGCGTCTAGAGCCTTTGCATTGAGGGCTATCTGAAAAGGGCTGTGGCGCTGAAGTTGCCTGTGAATGTGGAGTTGGTGGCATGTGAAACCCGCATGTGCAGCATTCGTTTGTGTGGGATGCTCTACCAGGTTCATTCCTAGATAATGCACTCAAAGGGCACTAAGCATAGAGTGTGACAACTGAGTTTCCTTGAGAGCTGCTTGGAAGCCTGATGGTGTGTGAAGTTAGTGAGCCAAATGGAGTTGTTCTCCCACAAGAACCACTCGGCTGATCCTTCTTCAATATGCCCTTCACCAACATGCAATGTTTCCTTGATTGAATTAGCTCTCACACCAATATTTGCGTCTAGAGCCTTTGCATTGAGGGCTATGTGAAAATGGCTGTGGCGCTGAAGTTGCCTGTGAATGTGGAGTTGGTTGCATGTGAAACCCGCATGTGGAGCATTGGTTTTGTGTGGGATGCTCTACCAGGTTCATTCCTAGATAATGCACTCAAAGGGCACTAAGCATAGAGTGTGAAAACTGAGTTTCCTTGAGAGCTGCTTGGAAGCCTGATGGTGTGTGAAGTTAGTGAGCCTAATGGAGTTGTTCTCCCACAAGAACCACTCGGCTGATCCTTCTTCAATATGCCCTTCACCAACATGCAGTGTTTCCTTGATTGAATTAGCTCTCACACCAATATTTGCGTCTAGAGCCTTTGCATTGAGGGCTATCTGAAAACGGCTGTGGCGCTGAAGTTGCCTGTGAATGTGGAGTTGGTGGCATGTGAAACCCCGCATGTGCAGCATTCGTTTGTGTGGGATGCTCTACCAGGTTCATTCCTAGATAATGCACTCAAAGGGCACTAAGCATAGAGTGTGAAAAATGAGTTTCCTTGAGAGCTGCTTGGAAGCCTGATGGTGTGTGAAGTTAGTGAGCCAAATGGAGTTGTTCTCCCACAAGAACCACTCGGCTGATCCTTCTTCAATATGCCCTTCACCAACATGCAGTGTTTCCTTGATTGAATTAGGTCTCACACCAATATTTGCGTCTAGAGCCTTTGCATTGAGGGCTATCTGAAAACGGCTGTGGCGCTGAAGTTGCCTGTGAATGTGGAGTTGGTGGCATGTGAAACCCGCATGTGCAGCATTCGTTTGTGTGGGATGCTCACCAAGCTTCATTTCAGTCCTAGGCACTCAAAGGGCACTAAGCATAGAGTGTGAAAACTGAGTTTCCTTGAGAGCTGCTTGGAAGCCTGATGGTGTGTGAAGTTAGTGAGCCAAATGGAGTTGTTCTCCCACAAGAACCACTCGGCTGATTCTTCTTCAATATGCCCTTCACCAACATGCAGTGTTTCCTTGATTGAATTAGCTCTCACACCAATATTTGCGCCTAGAGCCTTTGCATTGAGGGCTATCTGAAAACGGCTGTGGCGCTGAAGTTGCCTGTGAATCGTGGAGTTGGTGGCATGTGAAACCCGCATGTGGAGCATTCGTTTGTGTGGGATGCTCTACCAGGTTCATTCCTAGATAATGCACTCAAAGGGCACTAAGCATAGAGTGTGAAAACTGAGTTTCCTTGAGAGCTGCTTGGAAGCCTGATGGTGTGTGAAGTTAGTGAGCCAAATGGAGTTGTTCTCCCACAAGAACCACTCGGCTGATCCTTCTTCAATATGCCCTTCACCAACATGCAGTGTTTCCTTGATTGAATTAGCTCTCACACCAATATTTGCGTCTAGAGCCTCTGCATTGAGGGCTATCTGAAAACGGCTGTGGCGCTGAAGTTGCCTGTGAATGTGGAGTTGGTTGCATGTGAAACCCACAGGTGGAGCATTCGTTTGTGTGGGATGCTCACCAAGCTTCATTTCAGTCCTAGGCACTCAAAGGGCACTAAGCATAGAGTGTGAAAACTGAGTTTCCTTGAGAGCTGCTTGGAAGCCTGATGGTGTGTGAAGTTAGTGAGCCAAATGGAGTTGTTCTCCCAAAAGAACCACTCGGCTGATCCTTCTTCAATATGCCCTTCACCAACATGCAGTGTTTCCTTGATTGAATTAGCTCTCACACCAATATTTGCGTCTAGAGCCTTTGCATTGAAGGCTATCTGAAAAGGCCTGTGGCGCTGAAGTTGCCTGTGAATGTGGAGTTGGTGGCATGTGAAACCCGTATGTGGAGCATTCGTTTGTGTGGGATGCTCACCAAGCTTCATTTCAGTCCTAGGCACTCAAAGGGCACTAAGCATAGAGTGTGAAAACTGAGTTTCCTTGAGAGCTGCTTGGAAGCCTGATGGTGTGTGACGTTAGTGAGCCAAATGGAGTTGTTCTCCCACAAGAACCACTCGGTTGATTCTTCTTCAATATGCCCTTCACCAACATGCAGTGTTTCCTTGATTGAATTAGCTCTCACACCAATATTTGCGTCTAGAGCCTTTGCATTGAGGGCTATCTGAAAACGGCTGTGGCGCTGAAGTTGCCTGTGAATGTGGAGTTGGTTGCATGTGAAACCCGCATGTGGAGCATACGTTTGTGTGGGATGCTCTACCAGGTTCATTCCTAGATAATGCACTCAAAGGGCACTAAGCATAGAGTGTGAAAACTGAGTTTCCTTGAGAGCTGCTTGGAAGCCTGATGGTGTGTGAAGTTAGTGAGGCCAAATGGAGTTGTTCTCCCACAAGAACCACTCGGCTGATCCTTCTTCAATATGCCCTTCACCAATATGCAATGTTTCCTTGATTGAATTAGCTCTCACACCAATATTTGCGTCTAGAGCCTTTGCATTGAGGGCTATCTGAAAACGGCTGTGGCGCTGAAGTTGCCTGTGAATGTGGTGTTGGTGGCATGTGAAACCCGCATGTGGAGCATTGGTTTGTGTGGGATGCTCACCAAGCTTCATTTCAGTCAAAGGCACTCAAAGGGCACTAAGCATAGAGTGTGAAAACTGAGTTTCCTTGAGAGCTGCTTGGAAGCCTGATGGTGTGTGAAGTTAGTGAGCCAAATGGAGTTGTTCTCCCACAAGAACCACTCGGCTGATCCTTCTTCAATATGCCCTTCACCAACATGCAGTGTTTCCTTGATTGAATTAGCTCTCACACCAATATTTGCGTCTAGAGCCTTTGCATTGAGGGCTATCTGAAAACGGCTGTGGCGCTGAAGTTGCCTGTGAATGTGGAGTTGGTGGCATGTGAAACCCGCATGTGGAGCATTCGTTTGTGTGGGATGCTCTACCAGGTTCATTCCTATATAATGCACTCAAAGGGCACTAAGCATAGAGTGTGACAACTGAGTTTCCTTGAGAGCTGCTTGGAAGCCTGATGGTGTGTGAAGTTAGTGAGCCAAATGGAGTTGTTCTCCCACAAGAACCACTCGGCTGATCCTTCTTCAATATGCCCTTCACCAACATGCAATGTTTCCTTGATTGAATTAGCTCTCACACCAATATTTGCGTCTAGAGCCTTTGCATTGAGGGCTATCTGAAAACGGCTGTGGCGCTGAAGTTGCCTGTGAATGTGGAGTTGGTTGATGTGAAACCCGCATGTGGAGCATTCGTTTGTGTGGGATGCTCTACCAGGTTCATTCCTAGATAATGCACTCAAAGGGCACTAAGCATAGAGTGTGAAAACTGAGTTTCCTTGAGAGCTGCTTGGAAGCCTGATGGTGTGTGAAGTTAGTGAGCCAAATGGAGTTGTTCTCCCACAAGAACCACTCGGCTGATCCTTCTTCAATATGCCCTTC
Source organism: Ochotona princeps (assembly GCF_030435755.1). NCBI lineage: Eukaryota > Metazoa > Chordata > Mammalia > Lagomorpha > Ochotonidae > Ochotona > Ochotona princeps. Next base: position 13,715 of record NW_026700872.1, on the reverse strand, counting down.
ACCAACATGCAGTGTTTCCTTGATTGAATTAGCTCTCACACCAATATTTGCGTCTAGAGCCTTTGCATTGAGGGCTATCTGAAAACGGCTGTGGCGCTGAAGTTGCCTGAGAATGTGGAGTAGGTGGCATGTGAAACCCGCATGTGGAGCATTCGTTTGTGTGGGATGCTCACTAAGCTTCATTTCAGTCAAAGGCACTCAAAGGGCACTAAGCTTAGAGTGTGAAAACTGAGTTTCCTTGAGAGCTGCTTGGAAGCCTGATGGTGTGTGAAGTTAGTGAGCCAAATGGAGTTGTTCTCCCACAAGAACCACTCGGCTGATCCTTCTTCAATATGCCCTTCACCAACATGCAATGTTTCCTTGATTGAATTAGCTCTCACACCAATATTTGCGTCTAGAGCCTTTGCATTGAGGGCTATCTGAAAACGGCTGTGGCGCTGAAGTTGCCTGAGAATGTGGAGTAGGTGGCATGTGAAACCCGCATGTGAAGCATTCGTTTGTGTGGGATGCTCACCAAGCTTCATTTCAGTCAAAGGCACTCAAAGGGCACTAAGCATAGAGTGTGAAAACTGAGTTTCCTTGAGAGCTGCTTGGAAGCCTGATGGTGTGTGAAGTTAGTGAGTCAAATGGAGTTGTTCTCCCACAAGAACCACTCGGCTGATGCTTCTTCAGTATGCCTTTCACTAACATGCAGTGTTTCCTTGATTGAATTAGCTCTCACACCAATATTTGTGTGTAGAGCCTTTGCATTGAGGGCTATCTGAAAACGGCTGTGGCGCTGAAGTTGCCTGTGAATGTGGACGTTGGTGGCATGTGAAACCCGCATGTGGAGCATTCGTTTGTGTGGGATGCTCTACCAGATTCATTTCAGTCCTAGGCACTCAAAGGGCACTAAGCATAGAGTGTGAAAACTGAGTTTCCTTGAGAGCTGCTTGGAAGCCTGATGGTGTGTGACTTTAGTGAGCCAAATGGAGTTGTTCTCCCACAAGAACCACTCGGTTGATCCTTCTTCAATATGCCCTTCACCAACATGCAATGTTTCCTTGATTGAATTAGCTCTCACACCAATATTTGCGTCTAGAGCCTTTGCATTGAGGGCTATCTGAAAACGGCTGTGGCGCTGAAGTTGCCTGTGAATGTGGAGTTGGTGGCATGTGAAACCCGCATGTGGAGCATTGGTTTGTGTGGGATGCTCTACCAGGTTCATTCCTAGATAATGCACTCAAAGGGCACTAAGCATAGAGTGTGAAAACTGAGTTTCCTTGAGAGCTGCTTGGAAGCCTGATGGTGTGTGAAGTTAGTGAGCCAAATGGAGTTGTTCTCCCACAAGAACCACTCGGCTGATCCTTCTTCAATATGCCCTTCACCAACATGCAGTGTTTCCTTGATTGAATTAGCTCTCACACCAATATTTGCGTCTAGAGCCTTTGCATTGAGGGCTATCTGAAAACGGCTGTGGCGCTGAAGTTGCCTGTGAATGTGGAGTTGGTGGCATGTGAAACCCGCATGTGGAGCATTGGTTTGTGTGGGATGCTCTACCAGGTTCATTCCTAGATAATGCACTCAAAGGGCACTAAGCATAGAGTGTGAAAACTGAGTTTCCTTGAGAGCTGCTTGGAAGCCTGATGGTGTGTGAAGTTAGTGAGCCAAATGAAGTTGTTCTCCCACAAGAACCACTCGGCTGATTCTTCTTCAATATGCCTTTCACTAACGTGCAGTGTTTCCTTGATTGAATTAGCTGTCACACCAATATTTGCGTCTAGAGCCTTTGCATTGAGGGCTATCTGAAAACGGCTGTGGCGCTGAAGTTGCCTGTGAATGTGGAGTTGGTGGCATGTGAAACCCGCATGTGGAGCATTCGTTTGTGTGGGATGCTCTACCAGGTTCATTCCTAGATAATGCACTCAAAGGGCACTAAGCATAGAGTGTGACAACTGAGTTTCCTTGAGAGCTGCTTGGAAGCCTGATGGTGTGTGAAGTTAGTGAGTCAAATGGGGTTGTTCTCCCACAAGAACGACTCAACTGATCCTTCTTCAATATGCCCTTCACCAACATGCAGTGTTTCCTTGATTGAATTAAGCTCTCACACCAATATTTGCGTCTAGAGCCTTTGCATTGAGGGCTATCTGAAAACGGCTGTGGCACTGAAGTTGCCTGTGAATGTGGAGTTGGTGGCATGTGAAAACCCGCATGTGGAGCATTGGTTTGTGTGGGATGCTCACCAAGCTTCATTTCAGTCCAAGGCACTCAAAGGGCACTAAACATAGAGTGTGAAAACTGAGTTTCCTTGAGAGCTGCTTGGAAGCCTGATGGTGTGTGACGTTAGTGAGCCAAATGGAGTTGTTCTCCCACAAGAACCACTCGGTTGATCCTTCTTCAATATGCCCTTCACCAACATGCAGTGTTTCCTTGATTGAATTAGGTCTCACACCAATATTTGCGTCTAGAGCCTTTGCATTGAGGGCTATCTGAAAACGGCTGTGGCGCTGAAGTTGCCTGTGAATGTGGAGTTGGTGGCATGTGAAACCCGCATGTGGAGCATTCGCTTGTGTGGCATGCTCACCAAGCTTCATTTCAGTCCTAGGCACTAAAAAGGCACTAAGCATAGAGTGTGAAAACTGAGTTTCCTTGAGAGCTGCTTGGAAGCCTGATGGTGTGTGAAGTTAGTGAGCCAAATGGAGTTGTTCTCCCACAAGAACCACTCGGCTGATCCTTCTTCAATATGCCCTTCACCAACATGCAATGTTTCCTTGATTGAATTAGCTCTCACACCAATATTTGCGTCTAGAGCCTTTGCATTGAGGGCTATCTGAAAACGGCTGTGGCGCTGAAGTTGCCTGTCAATGTGGAGTTGGTTGCATGTGAAACCCGCATGTGGAGCATTCGTTTGTGTGGGATGCTCTACCAGGTTCATTCCTAGATACTGCACTCAAAGGGCACTAAGCATAGAGTGTGAAAACTGAGTTTCCTTGAGAGCTGCTTGGAAGCCTGATGGTGTGTGAAGTTAGTGAGCCAAATGGAGTTGTTCTCCCACAAGAACCACTCGGCTGATCTTTCTTCAATATGCCCTTCACCAACATGCAGTGTTCCTTGATTGAATTAGCTCTCACACCAATATTTGCGTCTAGAGCCTTTGCATTGAGCGCTATCTGAAAACGGCTGTGGCGCTGAAGTTGCCTGTGAATGTGGAGTAGGTGGCATGTGAAACCCGTTATGTGGAGCATTCGTTTGTGTGGGATGCTCACCAAGCTTCATTTCAGTCCTAGGCACTCAAAGGGCACTAAGCTTAGAGTGTGAAAACTGAGTTTCCTTGAGAGCTGCTTCGAAGCCTGATGGTGTGTGAAGTTAGTGAGCCAAATGGAGTTGTTCTCCCACAAGAACCACTCGGCTGATCCTTCTTCAATATGTCCTTCACCAACATGCAGTGTTTCCTTGATTGAATTAGCTCTCACACCAATATTTGCGTCTAGAGCCTTTGCATTGAGGGCTATCTGAAAACGGCTGTGGCGCTGAAGTTGCCTGTGAATGTGGAGTTGGTGGCATGTGAAACCCGCATGTGGAGCATTCGTTTGTGTGGGGATGCTTCTACCAGGTTCATTCCTAGATAATGCACTCAAAGGGCACTAAGCATAGAGTGTGAAAACTGAGTTTCCTTGAGAGCTGCTTGGAAGCCTGATGGTGTGTGAAGTTAGTGAGCCAAATGGAGTTGTTCTCCCACAAGAACCACTCGGCTGATCCTTCTTCAATATGCCCTTCACCAACATGCAATGTTTCCTTGATTGAATTAGCTCTCACACCAATATTTGCGTCTAGAGCCTTTGCATTGAGGGCTATCTGAAAACGGCTGTGGCGCTGAAGTTGCCTGTGAATGTGGAGTTGGTGGCATGTGAAACCCGCATGTGCAGCATTCGTTTGTGTGGGATGCTCACCATGCTTCATTTCAGTTCTAGGCACTCAAAGGGCACTAAGCATAGAGTGTGAAAACTGAGTTTCCTTGAGAGCTGCTTGGAAGCCTGATGGTGTGTGAAGTTAGTGAGCCAAATGGAGTTGTTCTCCCACAAGAACCACTCGGCTGATCCTTCTTCAATATGCCCTTCACCAACATGCAATGTTTCCTTGATTGAATTAGCTCTCACACCAATATTTGCGTCTAGAGCCTTTGCATTGAGGGCTATCTGAAAACGGCTGTGGCGCTGAAGTTGCCTGTGAATGTGGAGTTGGTGGCATGTGAAACCCGCATGTGGAGCATTCGTTTGTGTGGGATGCTCTATCAGGTTCATTCCTAGATAATGCACTCAAAGGGCACTAAGCATAGAGTGTGAAAACTGAGTTTCCTTGAGAGCTGCTTGGAAGCCTGATGGTGTGTGAAGTTAGTGAGCCAAATGGAGTTGTTCTCCCACAAGAACCACTCGGCTGATCCTTCTTCAATATGCCCTTCACCAACATGCAATGTTTCCTTGATTGAATTAGCTCTCACACCAATATTTGCGTCTAGAGCCTTTGCATTGAGGGCTATCTGAAAACGGCTGTGGCGCTGAAGTTGCCTGTGAATGTGGAGTTGGTGGCATGTGAAACCCGCATGTGGAGCATTGGTTTGTGTGGGATGCTCTACCAGGTTCATTCCTAGATAATGCACTCAAAGGGCACTAAGCATAGAGTGTGAAAACTGAGTTTCCTTGAGAGCTGCTTGGAAGCCTGATGGTGTGTGAAGTTAGTGAGCCAAATGGAGTTGTTCTCCCACAAGAACCACTCGGCTGATCCTTCTTCAATATGCCCTTCACCAACATGCAATGTTTCCTTGATTGAATTAGCTCTCACACCAATATTTGCGTCTAGAGCCTTTGCATTGAGGGCTATCTGAAAACGGCTGTGGCGCTGAAGTTGCCTGTGAATGTGGAGTTGGTGGCATGTGAAACCCGCATGTGGAGCATTCGTTTGTGTGGGATGCTCTACCAGGTTCATTCCTAGATAATGCACTCAAAGGGCACTAAGCATAGAGTGTGAAAACTGAGTTTCCTTGAGAGCTGCTTGGAAGCCTGATGGTGTGTGAAGTTAGTGAGCCAAATGAAGTTGTTCTCCCACAAGAACCACTCGGCTGATTCTTCTTCAATATGCCTTTCACTAACGTGCAGTGTTTCCTTGATTGAATTAGCTCTCACACCAATATTTGCGTCTAGAGCCTTTGCATTGAGGGCTATCTGAAAACGGCTGTGGCGCTGAAGTTGCCTGTGAATGTGGAGTTGGTGGCATGTGAAACCCGCATGTGGAGCATTCGTTTGTGTGGGATGCTCTACCAGGTTCATTCCTAGATAATGCACTCAAAGGGCACTAAGCATAGAGTGTGACAACTGAGTTTCCTTGAGAGCTGCTTGGAAGCCTGATGGTGTCGTGAAGTTAGTGAGTCAAATGGAGTTGTTCTCCCACAAGAACGACTCGACTGATCCTTCTTCAATATGCCCTTCACCAACATGCAGTGTTTCCTTGATTGAATTAGCTCTCACACCAATATTTGCGTCTAGAGCCTTTGCATTGAGGGCTATCTGAAAACGGCTGTGGCGCTGAAGTTGCCTGTGAATGTGGAGTTGGTGGCATGTGAAACCCGCATGTGGAGCATTCGTTTGTGTGGGATGCTCTACCAGGTTCATTCCTAGATAATGCACTCAAAGGGCACTAAGCATAGAGTGTGAAAACTGAGTTTTCCTTGAGAGCTGCTTGGAAGCCTGATGGTGTGTGAAGTTAGTGAGCCAAATGAAGTTGTTCTCCCACAAGAACCACTCGGCTGATTCTTCTTCAATATGCCTTTCACTAACGTGCAGTGTTTCCTTGATTGAATTAGCTCTCACACCAATATTTGCGTCTAGAGCCTTTGCATTGAGGGCTATCTGAAAACGGCTGTGGCGCTGAAGTTGCCTGTGAATGTGGAGTTGGTGGCATGTGAAACCCGCATGTGGAGCATTCGTTTGTGTGGGATGCTCTACCAGGTTCATTCCTAGATAATGCACTCAAAGGGCACTAAGCATAGAGTGTGACAACTGAGTTTCCTTGAGAGCTGCTTGGAAGCCTGATGGTGTGTGAAGTTAGTGAGTCAAATGGAGTTGTTCTCCCACAAGAACGACTCGACTGATCCTTCTTCAATATGCCCTTCACCAACATGCAGTGTTTCCTTGATTGAATTAGCTCTCACACCAATAATTTGCGTCTAGAGCCTTTGCATTGAGGGCTATCTGAAAACGGCTGTGGCGCTGAAGTTGCCTGTGACATGTGGAGTTGGTGGCATGTGAAACCCGCATGTGGAGCATTGGTTTGTGTGGGATGCTCACCAAGCTTCATTTCAGTCCAAGGCACTCAAAGGGCACTAAACATAGAGTGTGAAAACTGAGTTTCCTTGAGAGCTGCTTGGAAGCCTGATGGTGTGTGACGTTAGTGAGCCAAATGGAGTTGTTCTCCCACAAGAATCACTCGGTTGATCCTTCTTCAATATGCCCTTCACCAACATGCAGTGTTTCCTTGATTGAATTAGGTCTCACACCAATATTTGCGTCTAGAGACTTTGCATTGAGGGCTATCTGAAAACGGCTGTGGCGCTGAAGTTGCCTGTGAATGTGGAGTTGGTGGCATGTGAAACCCGCATGTGGAGCATTCGCTTGTGTGGGATGCTCACCAAGCTTCATTTCAGTCCTAGGCACTAAAAAGGCACTAAGCATAGAGTGTGAAAACTGAGTTTCCTTGAGAGCTGCTTGGAAGCCTGATGGTGTGTGAAGTTAGTGAGCCAAATGGAGTTGTTCTCCCACAAGAACCACTCGGCTGATCCTTCTTCAATATGCCCTTCACCAACATGCAATGTTTCCTTGATTGAATTAGCTCTCACACCAATATTTGCGTCTAGAGCCTTTGCATTGAGGGCTATCTGAAAACGGCTGTGGCGCTGAAGTTGCCTGTCAATGTGGAGTTGGTTGCATGTGAAACCCGCATGTGGAGCATTCGTTTGTGTGGGATGCTCTACCAGGTTCATTCCTAGATACTGCACTCAAAGGGCACTAAGCATAGAGTGTGAAAACTGAGTTTCCTTGAGAGCTGCTTGGAAGCCTGATGGTGTGTGAAGTTAGTGAGCCAAATGGAGTTGTTCTCCCACAAGAACCACTCGGCTGATCCTTCTTCAATATGCCCTTCACCAACATGCAATGTTTCCTTGATTGAATTAGCTCTCACACCAATATTTGCGTCTAGAGCCTTTGCATTGAGGGCTATCTGAAAACGGCTGTGGCGCTGAAGTTGCCTGTGAATGTGGAGTTGGTGGCATGTGAAACCCGCATGTGCAGCATTCGTTTGTGTGGGATGCTCACCAAGCTTCATTTCAGTTCTAGGCACTCAAAGGGCACTAAGCATAGAGTGTGAAAACTGAGTTTCCTTGAGAGCTGCTTGGAAGCCTGATGGTGTGTGACGTTAGTGAGCCAAATGGAGTTGTTCTCCACAAGAACCACTCGGCTGATCCTTCTTCAATATGCCCTTCACCAACATGCAGTGTTTCCTTGATTGAATTAGGTCTCACACCAATATTTGCGTCTAGAGCCTTTGCATTGAGGGCTATCTGAAAACGGCTGTGGCGCTGAAGTTGCCTGTGAATGTGGAGTTGGTGGCATGTGAAACCCGCATGTGGAGCATTCGCTTGTGTGGGATGCTCACCAAGCTTTCATTTCAGTCCTAGGCACTAAAAAGGCACTAAGCATAGAGTGTGAAAACTGAGTTTCCTTGAGAGCTGCTTGGAAGCCTGATGGTGTGTGAAGTTAGTGAGCCAAATGGAGTTGTTCTCCCACAAGAACCACTCGGCTGATCCTTCTTCAATATGCCCTTCACCAACATGCAATGTTCCTTGATTGAATTAGCTCTCACACCAATATTTGCGTCTAGAGCCTTTGCATTGAGGGCTATCTGAAAACGGCTGTGGCGCTGAAGTTGCCTGTCAATGTGGAGTTGGTTGCATGTGAAACCCGCATGTGGAGCATTCGTTTGTGTGGGATGCTCTACCAGGTTCATTCCTAGATACTGCACTCAAAGGGCACTAAGCATAGAGTGTGAAAACTGAGTTTCCTTGAGAGCTGCTTGGAAGCCTGATGGTGTGTGAAGTTAGTGAGCCAAATGGAGTTGTTCTCCCACAAGAACCACTCGGCTGATCCTTCTTCAATATGCCCCTTCACCAACATGCAGTGTTTCCTTGATTGAATTAGCTCTCACACCAATATTTGCGTCTAGAGCCTTTGCATTGAGCGCTATCTGAAAACGGCTGTGGCGCTGAAGTTGCCTGAGAATGTGGAGTAGGTGGCATGTGAAACCCGCATGTGGAGCATTCGTTTGTGTGGGATGCTCACCAAGCTTCATTTCAGTCCTAGGCACTCAAAGGGCACTAAGCTTAGAGTGTGAAAACTGAGTTTCCTTGAGAGCTGTTTGGAAGCCTGATGGTGTGTGAAGTTAGTGAGCCAAATGGAGTTGTTCTCCCACAAGAACCACTCGGCTGATCCTTCTTCAATATGCCCTTCACCAACATGCAATGTTTCCTTGATTGAATTAGCTCTCACACCAATATTTGCGTCTAGAGCCTTTGCATTGAGGGCTATCTGAAAACGGCTGTGGCGCTGAAGTTGCCTGTGAATGTGGAGTTGGTGGCATGTGAAACCCGCATGTGCAGCATTCGTTTGTGTGGGATGCTCACCAAGCTTCATTTCAGTTCTAGGCACTCAAAGGGCACTAAGCATAGAGTGTGAAAACTGAGTTTCCTTGAGAGCTGCTTGGAAGCCTGATGGTGTGTGAAGTTAGTGAGCCAAATGGAGTTGTTCTCCCACAAGAACCACTCGGCTGATCCTTCTTCAATATGCCCTTCACCAACATGCAATGTTTCCTTGATTGAATTAGCTCTCACACCAATATTTGCGTCTAGAGCCTTTGCATTGAGGGCTATCTGAAAACGGCTGTGGCGCTGAAGTTGCCTGTGAATGTGGAGTTGGTGGCATGTGAAACCCGCATGTGAAGCATTGGTTTGTGTGGGATGCTCTACCAGGTTCATTCCTAGATAATGCACTCAAAGGGCACTAAGCATAGAGTGTGAAAACTGAGTTTCCTTGAGAGCTGCTTGGAAGCCTGATGGTTGTGTGAAGTTAGTGAGCCAAATGGAGTTGTTCTCCCACAAGAACCACTCGGCTGATCCTTCTTCAATATGCCCTTCACCAACATGCAATGTTTCCTTGATTGAATTAGCTCTCACACCAATATTTGCGTCTAGAGCCTTTGCATTGAGGGCTATCTGAAAACGGCTGTGGCGCTGAAGTTGCCTGTGAATGTGGAGTTGGTGGCATGTGAAACCCGCATGTGGAGCATTCGCTTGTGTGGGATGCTCACCAAGCTTCATTTCAGTCCTAGGCACTAAAAAGGCACTAAGCATAGAGTGTGAAAACTGAGTTTCCTTGAGAGCTGCTTGGAAGCCTGATGGTGTGTGAAGTTAGTGAGCCAAATGGAGTTGTTCTCCCACAAGAACCACTCGGCTGATCCTTCTTCAATATGCCCTTCACCAACATGCAATGTTTCCTTGATTGAATTAGCTCTCACACCAATATTTGCGTCTAGAGCCTTTGCATTGAGGGCTATCTGAAAACGGCTGTGGCGCTGAAGTTGCCTGTCAATGTGGAGTTGGTTGCATGTGAAACCCGCATGTGGAGCATTCGTTTGTGTGGGATGCATCTACCAGGTTCATTCCTAGATACTGCACTCAAAGGGCACTAAGCATAGAGTGTGAAAACTGAGTTTCCTTGAGAGCTGCTTGGAAGCCTGATGGTGTGTGAAGTTAGTGAGCCAAATGGAGTTGTTCTCCCACAAGAACCACTCGGCTGATCCTTCTTCAATATGCCCTTCACCAACATGCAATGTTTCCTTGATTGAATTAGCTCTCACACCAATATTTGCGTCTAGAGCCTTTGCATTGAGGGCTATCTGAAAACGGCTGTGGCGCTGAAGTTGCCTGTGAATGTGGAGTTGGGTGGCATGTGAAACCCGCATGTGCAGCATTCGTTTGTGTGGGATGCTCACCAAGCTTCATTTCAGTTCTAGGCACTCAAAGGGCACTAAGCATAGAGTGTGAAAACTGAGTTTCCTTGAGAGCTGCTTGGAAGCCTGATGGTGTGTGACGTTAGTGAGCCAAATGGAGTTGTTCTCCCACAAGAACCACTCGGCTGATCCTTCTTCAATATGCCCTTCACCAACATGCAGTGTTTCCTTGATTGAATTAGGTCTCACACCAATATTTGCGTCTAGAGCCTTTGCATTGAGGGCTATCTGGAAAACGGCTGTGGCGCTGAAGTTGCCTGTGAATGTGGAGTTGGTGGCATGTGAAACCCGCATGTGGAGCATTCGCTTGTGTGGGATGCTCACCAAGCTTCATTTCAGTCCTAGGCACTAAAAAGGCACTAAGCATAGAGTGTGAAAACTGAGTTTCCTTGAGAGCTGCTTGGAAGCCTGATGGTGTGTGAAGTTAGTGAGCCAAATGGAGTTGTTCTCCCACAAGAACCACTCGGCTGATCCTTCTTCAATATGCCCTTCACCAACATGCAATGTTTCCTTGATTGAATTAGCTCTCACACCAATATTTGCGTCTAGAGCCTTTGCATTGAGGGCTATCTGAAAACGGCTGTGGCGCTGAAGTTGGCCTGTCAATGTGGAGTTGGTTGCATGTGAAACCCGCATGTGGAGCATTCGTTTGTGTGGGATGCTCTACCAGGTTCATTCCTAGATACTGCACTCAAAGGGCACTAAGCATAGAGTGTGAAAACTGAGTTTCCTTGAGAGCTGCTTGGAAGCCTGATGGTGTGTGAAGTTAGTGAGCCAAATGGAGTTGTTCTCCCACAAGAACCACTCGGCTGATCCTTCTTCAATATGCCCTTCACCAACATGCAGTGTTTCCTTGATTGATTAGCTCTCACACCAATATTTGCGTCTAGAGCCTTTGCATTGAGCGCTATCTGAAACGGCTGTGGCGCTGAAGTTGCCTGAGAATGTGGAGTAGGTGGCATGTGAAACCCGCATGTGGAGCATTCGTTTGTGTGGGATGCTCACCAAGCTTCATTTCAGTCCTAGGCACTCAAAGGGCACTAAGCTTAGAGTGTGAAAACTGAGTTTCCTTGAGAGCTGTTTGGAAGCTGATGGTGTGTGAAGTTAGTGAGCCAAATGGAGTTGTTCTCCCACAAGAACCACTCGGCTGATCCTTCTTCAATATGCCCTTCACCAACATGCAATGTTTCCTTGATTGAATTAGCTCTCACACCATATTTGCGTCTAGAGCCTTTGCATTGAGGGCTATCTGAAAACGGCTGTGGCGCTGAAGTTGCCTGTGAATGTGGAGTTGGTGGCATGTGAAACCCGCATGTGCAGCATTCGTTTGTGTGGGATGCTCACCAAGCTTCATTTCAGTTCTAGGCACTCAAAGGGCACTAAGCATAGAGTGTGAAAACTGAGTTTCCTTGAGAGCTGCTTGGAAGCCTGATGGTGTGTGAAGTTAGTGAGCCAAATGGAGTTGTTCTCCCACAAGAACCACTCGGCTGATCCTTCTTCAATATGCCCTTCACCAACATGCAATGTTTCCTTGATTGAATTAGCTCTCACACCAATATTTGCGTCTAGAGCCTTTGCATTGAGGGCTATCTGAAAACGGCTGTGGCGCTGAAGTTGCCTGTGAATGTGGAGTTGGTGGCATGTGAAACCAGCATGTGGAGCATTGGTTTGTGTGGGATGCTCTACCAGGTTCTTTCCTAGATAATGCACTCAAAGGGCACTAAGCATAGAGTGTGAAAACTGAGTTTCCTTGAGAGCTGCTTGGAAGCCTGATGGTGTGTGAAGTTAGTGAGCCAAATGGAGTTGTTCTCCCACAAGAACCACTCGGCTGATCCTTCTTCAATATGCCCTTCACCAACATGCAATGTTTCCTTGATTGAATTAGCTCTCACACCAATATTTGCGTCTAGAGCCTTTGCATTGAGGGCTATCTGAAAACGGCTGTGGCGCTGAAGTTGCCTTGTGAATGTGGAGTTGGTGGCATGTGAAACCCGCATGTGGAGCATTCGTTTGTGTGGGATGCTCTATCAGGTTCATTCCTAGATAATGCACTCAAAGGGCACTAAGCATAGAGTGTGACAACTGAGTTTCCTTGAGAGCTGCTTGGAAGCCTGATGGTGTGTGAAGTTAGTGAGCCAAATGGAGTTGTTCTCCCACAAGAACCACTCGGCTGATCCTTCTTCAATATGCCCTTCACCAACATGCAGTGTTTCCTTGATTGAATTAGCTCTCACACCAATATTTGCGTCTAGAGCTTTGCATTGAGGGCTATCTGAAAACGGCTGTGGCGCTGAAGTTGCCTGTGAATGTGGAGTTGGTGGCATGTGAAACCCGCATGTGGAGCATTGTTTGTGTGGGATGCTCTACCAGGTTCATTCCTAGATAATGCACTCAAAGGGCACTAAGCATAGAGTGTGAAAACTGAGTTTCCTTGAGAGCTGCTTGGAAGCCTGATGGTGTGTCAAGTTAGTGAGCCAAATGGGAGTTGTTCTCCCACAAGAACCACTCGGCTGATCCTTCTTCATATGCCCTTCACCAACATGCAATGTTTCCTTGATTGAATTAGCTCTCACACCAATATTTGCGTCTAGAGCCTTTGCATTGAGGCCTATCTGAAAACGGCTGTGGCGCTGAAGTTGCCTGAGAATGTGGAGTAGGTGGCATGTGAAACCCGCATGTGCAGCATTCGTTTGTGTGGGATGCTCACCAAGCTTCATTTCAGTCCTAGGCACTCAAAGCACTTAGCTTAGAGTGTGAAAACTGAGTTTCCTTGAGAGCTGCTTGGAAGCCTGATGGTGTGTGAAGTTAGTGAGCCAAATGGAGTTGTTCTCCCACAAGAACCACTCGGCTGATCCTTCTTCAATATGCCCTTCACCAACATGCAGTGTTTCCTTGATTGAATTAGCTCTCACACCAATATTTGCGTCTAGACACTTTGCATTGAGGGCTATCTGAAAACGGCTGTGGCGCTGAAGTTGCCTGTGAATGTGGAGTTGGTGGCATGTGAAACCCGCCATGTGGAGCATTCGTTTGTGTGGGATGCTCTACCAGATTCATTTCAGTCCTAGGCACTCAAAGGGCACTAAGCATAGAGTGTGAAAACTGAGTTTCCTTGAGAGCTGCTTGGAAGCCTGATGGTGTGTGAAGTTAGTGAGCCAAATGGAGTTGTTCTCCCACAAGAACCACTCGGCTGATCCTTCTTCAATATGGCCCTTCACCAACATGCAGTGTTTCCTTGATTGAATTAGCTCTCACACCAATATTTGCGTCTAGAGCCTTTGCATTGAGGGCTATCTGAAAACGGCTGTGGCGCTGAAGTTGCCTGAGAATGTGGAGTTGGTGGCATGTGAAACCCGCATGTGCAGCATTCGTTTGTGTGGGATGCTCACCAAGCTTCATTTCAGTCCTAGGCACTCAAAGGGCACTAAGCATAGAGTGTGAAAACTGAGTTTTCCTTGAGAGCTGCTTGGAAGCCTGATGGTGTGTGAAGTTAGTGAGCCAAATGGAGTTGTTCTCCCACAAGAACCACTCGCCGATCCTTCTTCAGTATGCCCTTCACCAACATGCAGTGTTTCCTTGATTGAATTAACTCTCACACGAATATTTGCGTCTAGAGCCTTTGC
>NW_026700871.1:0-78476 GCF_030435755.1 Ochotona princeps | reverse complement strand
CAGCTCTCAAGGAAACTCAGTTTTCACACTCTATTCTTATTGCCCTTTGAGTGCATTATCTAGGAATGAACATGGTAGAGCATCCCACACAAACGAATGCTCCACATGCGGGTTTCACATGCCACCAACTCCACATTCACAGGCAACTTCAGCGCCACAGCCGTTTTCAGATAGCCCCTCAATGCAAAGGCTCTAGACGCAAATATTGGTGTGAGAGCTAATTCAATCAAGGAAACACTGCATGTTGGTGAAGGGCATATTGAAGAAGGATCAGCCGAGTGGTTCTTGTGGGAGAACAACTCCATTTGGCTCACTAACTTCACACACCATCAGGCTTCCAAGCAGCTCTCAAGGAAACTCAGTTTTCACACTCTATGCTTAGTGCCCTTTGTATGGCTAGGACTGAAATGAACCTGGTAGAGCATCCCACACAAACGAATGCTCCACATGCGGGTTTCACATGCCACCAACTCCACATTCACAGGCAACTTCAGCGCCACAGCCGTTTTCAGATAGCCCACAATGCAAAGGCTCTAGACGCAAATATTGATGTGAGAGCTAATTCAATCAAGGAAACACTGCATGTTGGTGAAGGGCATATTGAAGAAGGATCAGCCGAGTGGTTCTTGTGGGAGAACAACTCCATTTGGCTCACTAACTTCACACACCATCAGGCTTCCAAGCAGCTCTCAAGGAAACTCAGTTTTCACACTCTATGCTTAGTGCCCTTTGAGTGCATTATCTAGGAATGAACCTGGTAGAGCATCCACACAAACGAATGCTCCACATGCGGGTTTCACATGCCACCAACTCCACATTCACAGGCAACTTCAGCGCCACAGCCGTTTTCAGATAGCCCTCACTGCAAAGGCTCTAGACGCAAATATTGGTGTGAGAGCTAATTCAATCAAGGAAACACTGCATGTTGGTGAAGGGCATATTGAAGAAGGATCAGCCGAGTGGTTCTTGTGGGAGAACAACTCCATTTGGCTCACTAAATTCACACACCATCAGGCTTCCAAGCAGCTCTCAAGGAAACTCAGTTTTCACACTCTATGCTTAGTGCCCTTTGAGTGCATTATCTAGGAATGAACCTGGTAGAGCATCCCACACAAACGAATGCTCCACATGCGGGTTTCACATGCCACCAACTCCACATTCACAGGCAACTTCAGCGCCACAGCCATTTTCAGATAGCCCTCAATGCAAAGGCTCTAGACGCAAATATTGGTGTGAGAGCTAATTCAATCAAGGAAACACTGCATGTTGGTGAAGGGCATATTGAAGAAGGATCAGCCGAGTGGTTCTTGTGGGAGAACAACTCCATTTGGCTCACTAACTTCACACACCATCAGGCTTCCAAGCAGCTCTCAAGGAAACTCAGTTTTCACACTCTATGCTTAGTGCCCTTTGAGTGCCTAGGACTGAAATGAACCTGGTAGAGCATCCCACACAAACGAATGCTCCACATGCGGGTTTCACATGCCACCAACTCCACATTCACAGGCAACTTCAGCGCCACAGCCGTTTTCAGATAGCCCTCAATGCAAAGGCTCTAGACGCAAATATTGGTGTGAGAGCTAATTCAATCAAGGAAACACTGCATGTTGGTGAAGGGCATATTGAAGAAGAATCAGCCGAGTGGTTCTTGTGGGAGAACAACTCCATTTGGCTCACTAACTTCACACACCATCAGGCTTCCAAGCAGCTCTCAAGGAAACTCAGTTTTCACACTCTATTCTTATTGCCCTTTGAGTGCATTATCTAGGAATGAACATGGTAGAGCATCCCACACTTACGAATGCTCCACATGTGGGTTTCACATGCCACCAACTCCACATTCACAGGCAACTTCAGCGCCACAGCCGTTTTCAGATAGCCCTCAATGCAAAGGCTCTAGACGCAAATATTGGTGTGAGAGCTAATTCAATCAAGGAAACACTGCATGTTGGTGAAGGGCATATTGAAGAAGGATCAGCCGAGTGGTTCTTGTGGGAGAACAACTCCATTTGGCTCACTAACTTCACACACCATCAGGCTTCCAAGCAGCTCTCAAGGAAACTCAGTTTTCACACTCTATGCTTAGTGCCATTTGTATGGCTTGGACTGAAATGAATCTTGGGCAGCATCCCACACAAACGAATGCTCCACATGCGGGTTTCACATGCCACCAACTCCACATTCACAGGCAACTTCAGCGTCACAGCCGTTTTCAGATAGCCCTCAATGCAAAGGCTCTAGACGCAAATATTGGTGTGAGAGCTAATTCAATCAAGGAAACACTGCATGTTGGTGAAGGGCATATTGAAGAAGGATCAGCCGAGTGGTTCTTGTGGGAGAACAACTCCATTTGGCTCACTAACTTCACACACCATCAGGCTTCCAAGCAGCTCTCAAGGAAACTCAGTTTTCACACTCTATTCTTATTGCCCTTTGAGTGCATTATCTAGGAATGAACATGGTCGAGCATCCCACACAAACGAATGCTCCACATGCGGGTTTCACATGCCACCAACTCCACATTCACAGGCAACTTCAGCGCCACAGCCGTTTTCAGATAGCCCTCAATGCAAAGGCTCTAGACGCAAATATTGGTGTGAGAGCTAATTCAATCAAGGAAACACTGCATGTTGGTGAAGGGCATATTGAAGAAGGATCAGCCGAGTGGTTCTTGAGGGAGAACAACTCCATTTGGCTCACTAACTTCACACACCATCAGGCTTCCAAGCAGCTCTCAAGGAAACTCAGTTTTCACACTCTATGCTTAGTGCCCATTGTATGGCTTGGACTGAAATGAATCTTGGTCAGCATCCCACACAAACGAATGCTCCACATGCGGGTTTCACATGCCACCAACTCCACATTCACAGGCAACTTCAGCGTCACAGCCGTTTTCAGATAGCCCTCAATGCAAAGGCTCTAGACGCAAATATTGGTGTGAGAGCTAATTCAATCAAGGAAACACTGCATGTTGGTGAAGGGCATATTGAAGAAGGATCAGCAGAGTGGTTCTTGTGGGAGAACAACTCCATTTGGCTCACTAACTTCACACACCATCAGGCTTCCAAGCAGCTCTCAAGGAAACTCAGTTTTCACACTCTATGCTTAGTGCCCTTTGAGTGCATTATCTAGGAATGAACATGGTAGAGCATCCCACACAAACGAATGCTCCACATGCGGGTTTCACATGCCACCAACTCCACATTCACAGGCAACTTCAGCGCCACAGCCATTTTCAGATAGCCCTCAATGCAAAGGCTCTAGACGCAAATATTGGTGTGAGAGCTAATTCAATCAAGGAAACACTGCATGTTCGTGAAGGGCATATTGAAGAAGGATCAGCCGAGTGGTTCTTGTGGGAGAACAACTCCATTTGGCTCACTAACTTCACACACCATCAGGCTTCCAAGCAGCTCTCAAGGAAACTCAGTTTTCACACTCTATGCTTAGTGCCCTTTGTATGGCTAGCACTGAAATGAACCTGGTAGAGCATCCCACACAAACGAATGCTCCACATGCGGGTTTCACATGCCACCAACTCCACATTCACAGGCAACTTCAGCGCCACAGCCGTTTTCAGATAGCCCTCAATGCAAAGGCTCTAGACGCAAATATTGGTGTGAGAGCTAATTCAATCAAGGAAACACTGCATGTTGGTGAAGGGCATATTGAAGAAGGATCAGCCGAGTGGTTCTTGTGGGAGAACAACTCCATTTGGCTCACTAACTTCACACACCATCAGGCTTCCAAGCAGCTCTCAAGGAAACTCAGTTTTCACACTCTATGCTTAGTGCCATTTGTATGGCTTGGACTGAAATGAATCTTGGTCAGCATCCCACACAAACGAATGCTCCACATGCGGGTTTCACATGCCACCAACTCCACATTCACAGGCAACTTCAGCGTCACAGCCGTTTTCAGATAGCCCTCAATGCAAAGGCTCTAGACGCAAATATTGGTGTGAGAGCTAATTCAATCAAGGAAACACTGCATGTTGGTGAAGGGCATATTGAAGAAGGATCAGCCGAGTGGTTCTTGTGGGAGAACAACTCCATTTGGCTCACTAACTTCACACACCATCAGGCTTCCAAGCAGCTCTCAAGGAAACTCAGTTTTCACACTCTATTCTTATTGCCCTTTGAGTGCATTATCTAGGAATGAACATGGTAGAGCATCCCACACAAACGAATGCTCCACATGCGGGTTTCACATGCCACCAACTCCACATTCACAGGCAACTTCAGCGCCACAGCCGTTTTCAGATAGCCCTCAATGCAAAGGCTCTAGACGCAAATATTGGTGTGAGAGCTAATTCAATCAAGGAAACACTGCATGTTGGTGAAGGGCATATTGAAGAAGGATCAGCCGAGTGGTTCTTGTGGGGAGAACAACTCCATTTGGCTCACTAACTTCAAACACCATCAGGTTTCCAAGCAGCTCTCAAGGAAACTCAGTTTTCACACTCTATGCTTAGTGCCCTTTGTATGGCTAGGACTGAAATGAACCTGGTAGAGCATCCCACACAAACGAATGCTCCACATGCGGGTTTCACATGCCACCAACTCCACATTCACAGGCAACTTCAGCGCCACAGCCGTTTTCAGATAGCCCTCAATGCAAAGGCTCTAGACGCAAATATTGGTGTGAGAGCTAATTCAATCAAGGAAACACTGCATGTTGGTGAAGGGCATATTGAAGAAGGATCAGCCGAGTGGTTCTTGTGGGAGAACAACTCCATTTGGCTCACTAACTTCACACACCATCAGGCTTCCAAGCAGCTCTCAAGGAAACTCAGTTTTCACACTCTATGCTGAGTGCTCTTTGTGTGCCTAGGACTGAAATGAAGGTTGGAGAGCATCCCACACAAACGAATGCTCCACATGCGGGTTTCACATGCCACCAACTCCACATTCACAGGCAACTTCAGCGCCACAGCCATTTTCAGATAGCCCTCAATGCAAAGGCTCTAGACGCAAATATTGGTGTGAGAGCCAATTCAATCAAGGAAACACTGCATGTTGGTGAAGGGCATATTGAAGAAGGATCAGCCGAGTGGTTCTTGTGGGAGAACAACTCCATTTGGCTCACTAACTTCACACACCATCAGGCTTCCAAGCAGCTCTCAAGGAAACTCAGTTTTCACACTCTATGCTTAGTGCCCTTTGAGTGCATTATCTAGGAATGAACCTGGTAGAGCATCCCACACAAATGAATGCTCCACATGCGGGTTTCACATGCCACCAACTCCACATTCACAGGCAACTTCAGCGCCACAGCCGTTTTCAGATAGCCCTCATTGCAATGGCTCTAGACGCAAATATTGGTGTGAGAGCTAATTCAATCAAGGAAACACTGCATGTTGGTGAAGGGCATATTGAAGAAGGATCAGCCGAGTGGTTCTTGTGGGAGAACAACTCCATTTGGCTCACTAACTCAACACACCATCAGGCTTCCAAGCAGCTCTCAAGGAAACTCAGTTTTCACACTCTATGCTTAGTGCCCTTTGAGTGCATTATCTAGGAATGAACCTGGTAGAGCATCCCACACAAACAAATGCTCCACATGCGGGTTTCACATGCCTCCAACTCCACATTCACAGGCAACTTCAGCGCCACAGCCATTTTCAGATAGCCCTCAAAGCAAAGGCTCTAGACGCAAATATTGGTGTGAGAGCTAATTCAATCAAGGAAACACTGCATGTTGGTGAAGGGCATATTGAAGAAGGATCAGCCGAGTGGTTCTTGTGGGAGAACAACTCCATTTGGCTCACTAACTTCACACACCATCAGGCTTCCAAGCAGTTCCTCAAGGAAACTCAGTTTTCACACTCTATGCTTAGTGCCCATTGAGTGCATTATCTAGGAATGAACATGGTAGAGCATCCCACACAAACGAATGCTCCACATGCGGGTTTCACATGCCAGCAACTCCACATTCACAGGCAACTTCAGCGCCACAGCCGTTTTCAGATAGCCCTCAATGCAAAGGCTCTAGACGCAAATATTGGTGTGAGAGCTAATTCAATCAAGGAAACACTGCATGTTGGTGAAGGGCATATTGAAGAAGGATCAGCCGAGTGGTTCTTGAGGGATAACAACTCCATTTGGCTCACTAACTTCACACACCATCAGGCTTCCAAGCAGCTCTCAAGGAAACTCAGTTTTCACACTCTATGCTTAGTGCCATTTGTATGGCTTGGACTGAAATGAATCTTGGTCAGCATCCCACACAAACGAATGCTCCACATGCGGGTTTCACATGCCACCAACTCCACATTCACAGGCAACTTCAGCGCCACAGCCGTTTTCAGATAGCCCTCAATGCAAAGGCTCTAGACGCAAATATTGGTGTGAGAGCTAATTCAATCAAGGAAACACTGCATGTTGGTGAAGGGCATATTGAAGAAGGATCAGCCGAGTGGTTCTTGTGGGAGAACAACTCCATTTGGCTCACTAACTTCACACACCATCAGGCTTCCAAGCAGCTCTCAAGGAAACTCAGTTTTCACACTCTATGCTTAGTGCCATTTGTATGGCTTGGACTGAAATGAATCTTGGTCAGCATCCCACACAAACGAATGCTCCACATGCGGGTTTCACATGCCACCAACTCCACATTCACAGGCAACTTCAGCGCCACAGCCGTTTTCAGATAGCCCTCAATGCAAAGGCTCTAGACGCAAATATTGGTGTGAGAGCTAATTCAATCAAGGAAACACTGCATGTTGGTGAAGGGCATATTGAAGAAGGATCAGCCGAGTGGTTCTTGTGGGAGAACAACTCCATTTGGCTCACTAACTCAACACACCATCAGGCTTCCAAGCAGCTCTCAAGGAAACTCAATTTTCACACTCTATGCTTAGTGCCCTTTGAGTGCATTATCTAGGAATGAACCTGGTAGAGCATCCCACACAAACAAATGCTCCACATGCGGGTTTCACATGCCACCAACTCCACATTCACAGGCAACTTCAGCGCCACAGCCATTTTCAGATAGCCCTCAAAGCAAAGGCTCTAGACGCAAATATTGGTGTGAGAGCTAATTCAATCAAGGAAACACTGCATGTTGGTGAAGGGCATATTGAAGAAGGATCAGCCGAGTGGTTCTTGTGGGGAGAACAACTCCATTTGGCTCACTAACTTCACACACCATCAGGCTTCCAAGCAGTTCCTCAAGGAAACTCAGTTTTCACACTCTATGCTTAGTGCCCATTGAGTGCATTATCTAGGAATGAACATGGTAGAGCATCCCACACAAACGAATGCTCCACATGCGGGTTTCACATGCCAGCAACTCCACATTCACAGGCAACTTCAGCGCCACAGCCGTTTTCAGATAGCCCTCAATGCAAAGGCTCTAGACGCAAATATTGGTGTGAGAGCTAATTCAATCAAGGAAACACTGCATGTTGGTGAAGGGCATATTGAAGAAGGATCAGCCGAGTGGTTCTTGAGGGATAACAACTCCATTTGGCTCACTAACTTCACACACCATCAGGCTTCCAAGCAGCTCTCAAGGAAACTCAGTTTTCACACTCTATGCTTAGTGCCATTTGTATGGCTTGGACTGAAATGAATCTTGGTCAGCATCCCACACAAACGAATGCTCCACATGCGGGTTTCACATGCCACCAACTCCACATTCACAGGCAACTTCAGCGCCACAGCCGTTTTCAGATAGCCCTCAATGCAAAGGCTCTAGACGCAAATATTGGTGTGAGAGCTAATTCAATCAAGGAAACACTGCATGTTGGTGAAGGGCATATTGAAGAAGGATCAGCCGAGTGGTTCTTGTGGGAGAACAACTCCATTTGGCTCACTAACTTCACACACCATCAGGCTTCCAAGCAGCTCTCAAGGAAACTCAGTTTTCACACTCTATGCTTAGTGCCATTTGTATGGCTTGGACTGAAATGAATCTTGGTCAGCATCCCACACAAACGAATGCTCCACATGCGGGTTTCACATGCCACCAACTCCACATTCACAGGCAACTTCAGCGCCACAGCCGTTTTCAGATAGCCCTCAATGCAAAGGCTCTAGACGCAAATATTGGTGTGAGAGCTAATTCAATCAAGGAAACACTGCATGTTGGTGAAGGGCATATTGAAGAAGGATCAGCCGAGTGGTTCTTGTGGGAGAACAACTCCATTTGGCTCACTAACTCAACACACCATCAGGCTTCCAAGCAGCTCTCAAGGAAACTCAATTTTCACACTCTATGCTTAGTGCCCTTTGAGTGCATTATCTAGGAATGAACCTGGTAGAGCATCCCACACAAACAAATGCTCCACATGCGGGTTTCACATGCCACCAACTCCACATTCACAGGCAACTTCAGCGCCACAGCCATTTTCAGATAGCCCTCAAAGCAAAGGCTCTAGACGCAAATATTGGTGTGAGAGCTAATTCAATCAAGGAAACACTGCATGTTATTGAAGGGCATATTGAAGAAGGATCAGCCGAGTGGTTCTTGTGGGAGAACAACTCCATTTGGCTCACTAACTTCACACACCATCAGGCTTCCAAGCAGCTCTCAAGGAAACTCAGTTTTCACACTCTATGCTTAGTGCCCTTTGAGTGCCTAGGACTGAAATGAACCTGGTAGAGCATCCCACACAAACGAATGCTCCACATGCGGGTTTCACATGCCACCAACTCCACATTCACAGGCAACTTCAGCGTCACAGCCGTTTTCAGATAGCCCTCAATGCAAAGGCTCTAGACGCAAATATTGGTGTGAGAGCTAATTCATTCAAGGAAACACTGCATGTTGGTGAAGGGCATATTGAAGAAGGATCAGCCGAGTGGTTCTTGTGGGAGAACAACACCATTTGGCTCACTAACTTCACACACCATCAGGCTTCCAAGCAGCTCTCAAGGAAACTCAGTTTTCACACTCTATTCTTATTGCCCTTTGAGTGCATTATCTAGGAATGAACATGGTAGAGCATCCCACACAAACGAATGCTCCACATGCGGGTTTCACATGCCACCAACTCCACATTCACAGGCAACTTCAGCGCCACAGCCGTTTTCAGATAGCCCTCAATGCAAAGGCTCTAGACGCAAATATTGGTGTGAGAGCTAATTCAATCAAGGAAACACTGCATGTTGGTGAAGGGCATATTGAAGAAGGATCAGCCGAGTGGTTCTTGAGGGAGAACAACTCCATTTGGCTCACTAACTTCACACACCATCAGGCTTCCAAGTAGCTCTCAAGGAAACTCAGTTTTCACACTCTATGCTTAGTGCCATTTGTATGGCTTGGACTGAAATGAATCTTGGTCAGCATCCCACACAAACGAATGCTCCACATGCGGGTTTCACATGCCACCAACTCCACATTCACAGGCAACTTCAGCGCCACAGCCGTTTTCAGATAGCCCTCAATGCAAAGGCTCTAGACGCAAATATTGGTGTGAGAGCTAATTCAATCAAGGAAACACTGCATGTTGGTGAAGGGCATATTGAAGAAGGATCAGCCGAGTGGTTCTTGTGGGAGAACAACTCCATTTGGCTCACTAACTTCACACACCATCAGGCTTCCAAGCAGCTCTCAAGGAAACTCAGTTTTCACACTCTATGCTTAGTGCCCTTTGAGTGCATTATCTAGGAATGAATATGGTAGAGCATCCCACACAAACGAATGCTCCACATGCGGGTTTCACATGCCACCAACTCCACATTCACAGGCAACTTCAGCGCCACAGCCGTTTTCAGATAGCCCTCAATGGAAAGGCTCTAGACGCAAATATTGGTGTGAGAGCTAATTCAATCAAGGAAACACTGCATGTTGGTGAAGGGCATATTGAAGAAGGATCAGCCGAGTGGTTCTTGTGGGAGAACAACTCCATTTGGCTCACTAACTTCACACACCATCAGGCTTCCAAGCAGCTCTCAAGGAAACTCAGTTTTCACACTCTATGCTTAGTGCCCTTTGTATGGCTAGGACTGAAATGAACCTGGTAGAGCATCCCACACAAACGAATGCTCCACATGCGGGTTTCACATGCCACCAACTCCACATTCACAGGCAACTTCAGCGCCACAGCCGTTTTCAGATAGCCCTCAATGCAAAGGCTCTAGACGCAAATATTGGTGTGAGAGCTAATTCAATCAAGGAAACATTGCATGTTGGTGAAGGGCATATTGAAGAAGGATCAGCCGAGTGGCTCTTGTGGGAGAACAACTCCATTTGGCTCACTAACTTCACACACCATCAGGCTTCCAGGCAGCTCTCAAGGAAACTCAGTTTTCACACTCTATGCTTAGTGCCCTTTGAGTGCATTATCTAGGAATGAACCTGGTAGAGCATCCCACACAAACGAATGCTCCACATGCGGGTTTCACATGCCACCAACTCCACATTCACAGGCAACTTCAGCGCCACAGCCGTTTTCAGATAGCCCACAATGCAAAGGCTCTAGACGCAAATATTGGTGTGAGAGCTAATTCAATCAAGGAAACACTGCATGTTGGTGAAGGGCATATTGAAGAAGGATCAGCCGAGTGGTTCTTGTGGGAGAACAACTCCATTTGGCTCACTAACTTCACACACCATCAGGCTTCCAAGCAGCTCTCAAGGAAACTCAGTTTTCACACTCTATGCTTAGTGTCCTTTGAGTGCATTATCTAGGAATGAACCTGGTAGAGCATCCCACACAAACGAATGCTCCACATGCGGGTTTCACATGCCACCAACTCCACATTCACAGGCAACTTCAGCGCCACAGCCATTTTCAGATAGCCCACAATGCAAAGGCTCTAGACGCAAATATTGGTGTGAGAGCTAATTCAATCAAGGAAACACTGCATGTTGGTGAAGGGCATATTGAAGAAGAATCAGCCGAGTGGTTCTTGTGGGAGAACAACTCCATTTGGCTCACTAACTTCACACACCATCAGGCTTCCAAGCAGCTCTCAAGGAAACTCAGTTTTCACACTCTATGCTTAGTGCTCTTTGTGTGCCTAGGACTGAAGTGAAGCTTGGTCAGCATCCCACACAAACGAATGCTCCACATGCGGGTTTCACATGCCACCAACTCCACATTCACAGGCAACTTCAGCGCCACAGCCGTTTTCAGATAGCCCTCAATGCAAAGGCTCTAGACGCAAATATTGGTGTGAGAGCTAATTCAATCAAGGAAACACTCCATGTTGGTGAAGGGCATATTGAAGAAGGATCAGCCGAGTGGTTCTTGTGGGAGAACAACTCCATTTGGCTCACTAACTTCACACACCATCAGGCTTCCAAGCAGCTCTCAAGGAAACTCAGTTTTCACACTCTATGTTTAGTGCCCTTTGAGTGCATTATCTAGGAATGAACCTGGTAGAGCATCCCACACAAACGAATGCTCCACATGCGGGTTTCACATGCCACCAACTCCACATTCACAGGCAACTTCAGCGCCACAGCCATTTTCAGATAGCCCTCAATGCAAAGGCTCTAGACGCAAATATTGGTGTGAGAGCTAATTCAATCAAGGAAACACTGCATGTTGGTGAAGGGCATATTGAAGAAGGATCAGCCGAGTGGTTCTTGTGGGAGAACAACTCCATTTGGCTCACTAACTTCACACACCATCAGGCTTCCAAGCAGCTCTCAAGGAAACTCAGTTTTCACATTCTATGCTTAGTGCTCTTTGTGTGCCTAGGACTGAAGTGAAGCTTGGTCAGCATCCCACACAAACGAATGCTCCACATGCGGGTTTCACATGTCACCAACTCCACATTCACAGGCAACTTCAGCGCCACAGCCGTTTTCAGATAGCCCTCAATGCAAAGGCTCTAGACGCAAATATTGGTGTGAGAGCTAATTCAATCAAGGAAACACTGCATGTTGGTGAAGGGCATATTGAAGAAGGATCAGCCGAGTGGTTCTTGTGGGAGAACAACTCCATTTGGCTCACTAACTTCACACACCATCAGGCTTCCAAGCAGCTCTCAAGGAAACTCAGTTTTTACACTCTATGCTTAGTGCCCTTTGAGTGCATTATCTAGGAATGAACATGGTAGAGCATCCCACACAAACGAATGCTCCACATGCGGGTTTCACATGCCACCAACTCCACATTCACAGGCAACTTCAGCGCCACAGCCGTTTTCAGATAGCCCTCAATGCAAAGGCTCTAGACGCAAATATTGGTGTGAGAGCTAATTCAATCAAGGAAACACTGCATGTTGGTGAAGGGCATATTGAAGAAGGATCAGCCGAGTGGTTCTTGTGGAAGAACAACTCCATTTGGCTCACTAACTTCACACACCATCAGGCTTCCAAGCAGCTCTCAAGGAAACTCAGTTTTCACACTCTATGCTTAGTGCTCTTTGTGTGCCTAGGACTGAAATGAACGTTGGAGAGCATCCCACACAAACGAATGCTCCACATGCGGGTTTCACATGCCACCAACTCCACATTCACAGGCAACTTCAGCGCCACAGCCGTTTTCAGATAGCCCTCAATGCAAAGGCTCTAGACGCAAATATTGGTGTGAGAGCTAATTCAATCAAGGAAACACTGCATGTTGGTGAAGGGCATATTGAAGAAGAATCAGCCGAGTGGTTCTTGTGGGAGAACAACTCCATTTGGCTCACTAACTTCACACACCATCAGGCTTCCAAGCAGCTCTCAAGGAAACTCAGTTTTCACACTCTATGCTTAGTGCTCTTTGTGTGCCTAGGACTGAAGTGAAGCTTGGTCAGCATCCCACACAAACGAATGCTCCACATGCGGGTTTCACATGCCACCAACTCCACATTCACAGGCAACTTCAGCGCCACAGCCGTTTTCAGATAGCCCTCAATGCAAAGGCTCTAGACGCAAATATTGGTGTGAGAGCTAATTCAATCAAGGAAATACTGCATGTTGGTGAAGGGCATATTGAAGAAGGATCAGCCGAGTGGTTCTTGTGGGAGAACAACTCCATTTGGCTCACTAACTTCACACACCATCAGGCTTCCAAGCAGCTCTCAAGGAAACTCAGTTTTCACACTCTATGTTTAGTGCCCTTTGAGTGCATTATCTAGGAATGAACATGGTAGAGCATCCCACACAAACGAATGCTCCACATGCGGGTTTCACATGCCACCAACTCCACATTCACAGGCAACTTCAGCGCCACAGCCATTTTCAGATAGCCCTCAATGCAAAGGCTCTAGACGCAAATATTGGTGTGAGAGCTAATTCAATCAAGGAAACACTGCGTGTTGGTGAAGGGCATATTGAAGAAGGATCAGCCGAGTGGTTCTTGTGGGAGAACAACTCCATTTGACTCACTAACTTCACACACCATCAGGCTTCCAAGCAGCTCTCAAGGAAACTCAGTTTTCACATTCTATGCTTAGTGCTCTTTGTGTGCCTAGGACTGAAATGAAGCTTGGTCAGCATCCCACACAAACGAATGCTCCACATGCGGGTTTCACATGTCACCAACTCCACATTCACAGGCAACTTCAGCGCCACAGCCGTTTTCAGATAGCCCTCAATGCAAAGGCTCTAGACGCAAATATTGGTGTGAGAGCTAATTCAATCAAGGAAATACTGCATGTTGGTGAAGGGCATATTGAAGAAGAATCAGCCGAGTGGTTCTTGTGGGAGAACAACTCCATTTGGCTCACTAACTTCACACACCATCAGGCTTCCAAGCAGCTCTCAAGGAAACTCAGTTTTCACACTCTATGCTTAGTGCCCTTTGAATGCATTATCTAGGAATGAACCTGGTAGAGCATCCCACACAAACGAATGCTCCACATGCGGGTTTCACATGCCACCAACTCCACATTCACAGGCAACTTCAGCGCCACAGCCGTTTTCAGATAGCCTTCAATGCAAAGGCTCTAGACGCAAATATTGGTGTGAGAGCTAATTCAATCAAGGAAACACTGCATGTTGGTGAAGGGCATATTGAAGAAGGATCAGCCGAGTGGTTCTTGTGGGAGAACAACTCCATTTGGCTCACTAACTTCACACACCATCAGGCTTCCAAGCAGCTCTCAAGGAAACTCAGTTTTCACACTCTATGCTTAGTGCTCTTTGTGTGCCTAGGACTGAAATGAAGGTTGGAGAGCATCCCACACAAACGAATGCTCCACATGCGGGTTTCACATGCCACCAACTCCACATTCACAGGCAACTTCAGCGCCACAGCCGTTTTCAGATAGCCCTCAATGCAAAGGCTCTAGACGCAAATATTGGTGTGAGAGCTAATTCAATCAAGGAAACACTGCATGTTGGTGAAGGGCATATTGAAGAAGGATCAGCCGAGTGGTTCTTGTGGGAGAACAACTCCATTTGGCTCACTAACTTCACACACCATCAGGCTTCCAAGCAGCTCTCAAGGAAACTCAGTTTTCACATTCTATGCTTAGTGCTCTTTGTGTGCCTATGACTGAAGTGAAGCTTGGTCAGCATCCCACACAAACGAATGCTCCACATGCGGGTTTCACATGCCACCAACTCCACATTCACAGGCAACTTCAGCGCCACAGCCGTTTTCAGATAGCCCTCAATGCAAAGGCTCTAGACGCAAATATTGGTGTGAGAGCTAATTCAATCAAGGAAACACTGCATGTTGGTGAAGGGCATATTGAAGAAGGATCAGCCGAGTGGTTCTTGTGGGAGAACAACTCCATTTGGCTCACTAACTTCACACACCATCAGGCTTCCAAGCAGCTCTCAAGGAAACTCAGTTTTCACACTCTATGCTGAGAGCTCTTTGAGTGCCTAGGACTGAAATGAAGCTTGGTCAGCATCCCACACAAACGAATGCTCCACATGCGGGTTTCACATGCCACCAACTCCACATTCACAGGCAACTTCAGCGCCACAGCCGTTTTCAGATAGCCCTCAATGCAAAGGCTCTAGACGCAAATATTGGTGTGAGAGCCAATTCAATCAAGGAAACACTGCATGTTGGTGAAGGGCATATTGAAGAAGGATCAGCCGAGTGGTTCTTGTGGGAGAACAACTCCATTTGGCTCACTAACTTCACACACCATCAGGCTTCCAGGCAGCTCTCAAGGAAACTCAGTTTTCACACTCTATGCTTAGTGCCCATTGAGTGCATTATCTAGGAATGAACATGGTAGAGCATCCCACACAAACGAATGCTCCACATGCGGGTTTCACATGCCAGCAACTCCACATTCACAGGCAACTTCAGCGCCACAGCCGTTTTCAGATAGCCCTCAATGCAAAGGCTCTAGACGCAAATATTGGTGTGAGAGCTAATTCAATCAAGGAAACACTGCATGTTGGTGAAGGGCATATTGAAGAAGGATCAGCCGAGTGGTTCTTGTGGGAGAACAACTCCATTTGGCTCACTAACTTCACACACCATCAGGCTTCCAAGCAGCTCTCAAGGAAACTCAGTTTTCACACTCTATACTTAGTGCCCTTTGTATGGCTAGTACTGAAATGAAGGTTGGAGAGCATCCCACATAAACGAATGCTCCACATGCGGGTTTCACATGCCACCAACTCCACATTCACAGGCAACTTCAGCGCCACAGCCGTTTTCAGATAGCCTTCAATGCAAAGGCTCTAGACGCAAATATTGGTGTGAGAGCTAATTCAATCAAGGAAACACTGCATGTTGGTGAAGGGCATATTGAAGAAGGATCAGCCGAGTGGTTCTTGTGGGAGAACAACTCCATTTGGCTCACTAACTTCACACACCATCAGGCTTCCAAGCAGCTCTCAAGGAAACTCAGTTTTCACAATCTATGCTTAGTGCTCTTTGTGTGCCTAGGACTGAAATGAAGGTTGGAGAGCATCCCACACAAACGAATGCTCCACATGCGGGTTTCACATGCCACCAACTCCACATTCACAGGCAACTTCAGCGCCACAGCCGTTTTCAGATAGCCCACAATGCAAAGGCTCTAGACGCAAATATTGGTGTGAGAGCTAATTCAATCAAGGAAACACTGCATGTTGGTGAAGGGCATATTGAAGAAGAATCAGCCAAGTGGTTCTTGTGGGAGAACAACTCCATTTGGCTCACTAACTTCACACACCATCAGGCTTCCAAGCAGCTCTCAAGGAAACTCAGTTTTCACACTCTATGCTTAGTGCCCATTGAGTGCATTTTCTAGGAATGAACATGGTAGAGCATCCCACACAAACGAATGCTCCACATGCGGGTTTCACATGCCACCAACTCCACATTCACAGGCAACTTCAGCGCCACAGCCGTTTTCAGATAGCCCTCAATGCAAAGGCTCTAGACGCAAATATTGGTGTGAGAGCTAATTCAATCAAGGAAACACTGCATGTTGGTGAAGGGCATATTGAAGAAGGATCAGCCGAGTGGTTCTTGTGGGAGAACAACTCCATTTGGCTCATTAACTTCACACACCATCAGGCTTCCAAGCAGCTCTCAAGGAAACTCAGTTTTCACACTCTATGCTTAGTGCCCTTTGTATGGCTAGGACTGAAATGAACCTGGTAGAGCATCCCACACAAACGAATGCTCCACATGCGGGTTTCACATGCCACCAACTCCACATTCACAGGCAACTTCAGCGCCACAGCCGTTTTCAGATAGCCCTCACTGCAAAGGCTCTAGAAGCAAATATTGGTGTGAGAGCTAATTCAATCAAGGAAACACTGCATGTTGGTGAAGGGCATATTGAAGAAGAATCAGCCGAGTGGTTCTTGTGGGAGAACAACTCCATTTGGCTCACTAACTTCACACACCATCAGGCTTCCAAGCAGCTCACAAGGAAACTCAGTTTTTACACTCTATGCTTAGTGCCCTTTGAGTGCATTATCTAGGAATGAACATGGTAGAGCATCCCACACAAATGAATGCTCCACATGCGGGTTTCACATGCCACCAACTCCACATTCACAGGCAACTTCAGCGCCACAGCCGTTTTCAGATAGCCCTCATTGTCATGGCTCTAGACGCAAATATTGGTGTGAGAGCTAATTCAATCAAGGAAACACTGCATGTTGGTGAAGGGCATATTGAAGAAGGATCAGCCGAGTGGTTCTTGTGGGAGAACAACTCCATTTGGCTCACTAACTTCACACACCATCAGGCTTCCAAGCAGCTCTCAAGGAAACTCAGTTTTCACACTCTATGCTTAGTGCCCTTTGAGTGCATTATCTAGGAATGAACCTGGTAGAGCATCCCACACAAACAAATGCTCCACATGCGGGTTTCACATGCCACCAACTCCACATTCACAGGCAACTTCAGCGCCACAGCCATTTTCAGATAGCCCTCAATGCAAAGGCTCTAGACGCAAATATTGGTGTGAGAGCTAATTCAATCAAGGAAACACTGCATGTTGGTGAAGGGCATATTGAAGAAGGATCAGCCGAGTGGTTCTTGTGGGAGAACAACTCCATTTGGCTCACTAACTTCACACACCATCAGGCTTCCAAGCAGCTCTCAAGGAAACTCAGTTTTCACACTCTATGCTTAGTGCCATTTGTATGGCTTGGACTGAAATGAATCTTGGTCAGCATCCCACAGAAACGAATGCTCCACATGCGGGTTTCACATGCCACCAACTCCACATTCACAGGCAACTTCAGCGCCACAGCCGTTTTCAGATAGCCCTCAATGCAAAGGCTCTAGACGCAAATATTGGTGTGAGAGCTAATTCAATCAAGGAAACACTGCATGTTGGTGAAGGGCATATTGAAGAAGGATCAGCCGAGTGGTTCTTGTGGGAGAACAACTCCATTTGGCTCACTAACTTCACACACCATCAGGCTTCCAAGCAGCTCTCAAGGAAACTCAGTTTTCACACTCTATTCTTATTGCCTTTTGAGTGCATTATCTAGGAATGAACATGGTAGAGCATCCCACACAAACGAATGCTCCACATGCGGGTTTCACATGCCACCAACTCCACATTCACAGGCAACTTCAGCGCCACAGCCGTTTTCAGATAGCCCTCAATGCAAAGGCTCTAGACGCAAATATTGGTGTGAGAGCTAATTCAATCAAGGAAACACTGCATGTTGGTGAAGGGCATATTGAAGAAGAATCAGCCGAGTGGTTCTTGTGGGAGAACAACTCCATTTGGCTCACTAACTTCACACACCATCAGGCTTCCAAGCAGCTCTCAAGGAAACTCAGTTTTCACACTCTATGCTTAGTGCTCTTTGTGTGCCTAGGACTGAAGTGAAGCTTGGTCAGCATCCCACACAAACGAATGCTCCACATGCGGGTTTCACATGCCACCAACTCCACATTCACAGGCAACTTCAGCGCCACAGCCGTTTTCAGATAGCCCTCAATGCAAAGGCTCTAGACGCAAATATTGGTGTGAGAGCTAATTCAATCAAGGAAACACTCCATGTTGGTGAAGGGCATATTGAAGAAGGATCAGCCGAGTGGTTCTTGTGGGAGAACAACTCCATTTGGCTCACTAACATCACACACCATCAGGCTTCCAAGCAGCTCTCAAGGAAACTCAGTTTTCACACTCTATGTTTAGTGCCCTTTGAGTGCATTATCTAGGAATGAACCTGGTAGAGCATCCCACACAAACGAATGCTCCACATGCGGGTTTCACATGCCACCAACTCCACATTCACAGGCAACTTCAGCGCCACAGCCATTTTCAGATAGCCCTCAATGCAAAGGCTCTAGACGCAAATATTGGTGTGAGAGCTAATTCAATCAAGGAAACACTGCGTGTTGGTGAAGGGCATATTGAAGAAGGATCAGCCGAGTGGTTCTTGTGGGAGAACAACTCCATTTGGCTCACTAACTTCACACACCATCAGGCTTCCAAGCAGCTCTCAAGGAAACTCAGTTTTCACATTCTATGCTTAGTGCTCTTTGTGTGCCTAGGACTGAAATGAAGCTTGGTCAGCATCCCACACAAACGAATGCTCCACATGCGGGTTTCACATGTCACCAACTCCACATTCACAGGCAACTTCAGCGCCACAGCCGTTTTCAGATAGCCCTCAATGCAAAGGCTCTAGACGCAAATATTGGTGTGAGAGCTAATTCAATCAAGGAAATACTGCATGTTGGTGAAGGGCATATTGAAGAAGGATCAGCCGAGTGGTTCTTGTGGGAGAACAACTCCATTTGGCTCACTAACTTCACACACCATCAGGCTTCCAAGCAGCTCTCAAGGAAACTCAGTTTTCACATTCTATGCTTAGTGCTCTTTGTGTGCCTATGACTGAAGTGAAGCTTGGTCAGCATCCCACACAAACGAATGCTCCACATGCGGGTTTCACATGCCACCAACTCCACATTCACAGGCAACTTCAGCGCCACAGCCGTTTTCAGATAGCCCTCAATGCAAAGGCTCTAGACGCAAATATTGGTGTGAGAGCTAATTCAATCAAGGAAACACTGCATGTTGGTGAAGGGCATATTGAAGAAGGATCAGCCGAGTGGTTCTTGTGGGAGAACAACTCCATTTGGCTCACTAACTTCACACACCATCAGGCTTCCAAGCAGCTCTCAAGGAAACTCAGTTTTCACACTCTATGCTGAGAGCTCTTTGAGTGCCTAGGACTGAAATGAAGCTGGGAGAGCATCCCACACAAACGAATGCTCCACATGCGGGTTTCACATGCCACCAACTCCACATTCACAGGCAACTTCAGCGCCACAGCCGTTTTCAGATAGCCCTCAATGCAAAGGCTCTAGACGCAAATATTGGTGTGAGAGCCAATTCAATCAAGGAAACACTGCATGTTGGTGAAGGGCATATTGAAGAAGAATCAGCCGAGTGGTTCTTGTGGGAGAACAACTCCATTTGGCTCACTAACTTCACACACCATCAGGCTTCCAAGCGCTCTCAAGGAAACTCAGTTTTCACACTCTATGCTTAGTGCCCTTTGAGTGCATTATCTAGGAATGAACCTGGTAGAGCATCCCACACAAACGAATGCTCCACATGCGGGTTTCACATGCCACCAACTCCACATTCACAGGCAACTTCAGCGCCACAGCCGTTTTCAGATAGCCCTCAATGCAAAGGCTCTAGACGCAAATATTGGTGTGAGAGCTAATTCAATCAAGGAAACACTGCATGTTGGTGAA
Source organism: Ochotona princeps (assembly GCF_030435755.1). Taxonomy (NCBI): domain Eukaryota; kingdom Metazoa; phylum Chordata; class Mammalia; order Lagomorpha; family Ochotonidae; genus Ochotona; species Ochotona princeps. Next base: position 58,444 of record NW_026700871.1, on the reverse strand, counting down.
GGGCATATTGAAGAAGGATCAGCCGAGTGGTTCTTGTGGGAGAACAACTCCATTTGGCTCACTAACTTCACACACCATCAGGCTTCCAAGCAGCTCTCAAGGAAACTCAGTTTTCACACTCTATGCTTAGTGCCCTTTGAGTGCATTATCTTTGAATGAACCTGGTAGAGCATCCCACACAAACGAATGCTCCACATGCGGGTTTCACATGCCACCAACTCCACATTCACAGGCAACTTCAGCGCCACAGCCGTTTTCAGATAGCCCTCAATGCAAAGGCTCTAGACGCAAATATTTGTGTGAGAGCTAATTCAATCAAGGAAACACTGCATGTTGGTGAAGGGCATATTGAAGAAGGATCAGCCGAGTGGTTCTTGTGGGAGAACAACTCCATTTGGCTCACTAACTTCACACACCATCAGGCTTCCAAGCAGCTCTCAAGGAAACTCAGTTTTCACACTCTATGCTTAGTGCTCTTTGTGTGCCTAGGACTGAAATGAAGCTGGGAGAGCATCCCACATAAACGAATGCTTCACATGCGGGTTTCACATGCCACCAACTCCACATTCACAGGCAACTACAGCGCCACAGCCGTTTTCAGATAGCCCTCAATGCAAAGGCTCTAGACGCAAATATTGGTGTGAGAGCTAATTCAACCAAGGAAACACTGCATGTTGGTGAAGGGCATATTGAAGAAGGATCAGCCGAGTGGTTCTTGTGGGAGAACAACTCCATTTGGCTCACTAACTTCACACACCATCAGGCTTCCAAGCAGCTCTCAAGGAAACTCAGTTTTCACACTCTATGCTTAGTGCCCTTTGAGTGCATTATCTAGGAATGAACATGGTAGAGCATCCCACACAAACGAATGCTCCACATGCGGGTTTCACATGCCACCAACTCCACATTCACAGGCAACTTCAGCGCCACAGCCGTTTTCAGATAGCCCTCAATGCAAAGGCTCTAGAAGCAAATATTGGTGTGAGAGCTATTTCAATCAAGGAAACACTGCATGTTGGTGAAGGGCATATTGAAGAAGAATCAGGCGAGTGGTTCTTGTGGGAGAACAACTCCATTTGGCTCACTAACTTCACACACCATCAGGCTTCCAAGCAGCTCTCAAGGAAACTCAGTTTTCACACTCTATGCTTAGTGCTCTTTGTGTGCCTAGGACTGAAATGAAGCTTGGTCAGCATCCCACACAAACGAATGCTCCACATGCGGGTTTCACATGCCACCAACTCCACATTCACAGGCAACTTCAGCGCCACAGCCGTTTTCAGATAGCCCTCAATGCAAAGGCTCTAGAAGCAAATATTGGTGTGAGAGCTAATTCAATCAAGGAAACACTGCATGTTGGTGAAGGGCATATTGAAGAAGGATCAGCCGAGTGGTTCTTGTGAGAGAACAACTCCATTTGGCTCACTAACTTCACACACCATCAGGCTTCCAAGCAGCTCTCAAGGAAACTCAGTTTTCACACTCTATGCTTAGTGCCCTTTGAGTGCATTATCTAGGAATGAACCTGGTAGAGCATCACACACAAACTAATGCTCCACATGCGGGTTTCACATGCCAGCAACTCCACATTCACAGGCAACTTCAGCGCCACAGCCGTTTTCAGATAGCCCTCAATGCAAAGGCTCTAGACGCAAATATTGGTGTGAGAGCTAATTCAATCAAGGAAACACTGCATGTTGGTGAAGGGCAAATTGAAGAAGGATCAGCCGAGTGGCTCTTGAGGGAGAACAACTCCATTTGGCTCACTAACTTCACACACCATCAGGCTTCCAAGCAGCTCTCAAGGAAACTCAGTTTTCACACTCTATGCTTAGTGCCATTTGTATGGCTTGGACTGAAATGAATCTTGGTCAGCATCCCACACAAACGAATGCTCCACATGCGGGTTTCACATGCCACCAACTCCACATTCACAGGCAACTTCAGCGCCACAGCCGTTTTCAGATAGCCCTCAATGCAAAGGCTCTAGACGCAAATATTGGTGTGAGAGCTAATTCAATCAAGGAAACACTCCATGTTGGTGAAGGGCATATTGAAGAAGGATCAGCCGAGTGGTTCTTGTGGGAGAACAACTCCATTTGGCTCACTAACTTCACACACCATCAGGCTTCCAAGCAGCTCTCAAGGAAACTCAGTTTTCACACTCTATTCTTATTGCCCTTTGAGTGCATTATGTAGGAATGAACCTGGTAGAGCATCCCACACAAACGAATGCTCCACATGCGGGTTTCACATGCCACCAACTCCACATTCACAGGCAACTTCAGCGCCACAGCCGTTTTCAGATAGCCCTCAATGCAAAGGCTCTAGACGCAAATATTGGTGTGAGAGCTAATTCAATCAAGGAAACACTGCATGTTGGTGAAGGGCATATTGAAGAAGGATCAGCCGAGTGGTTCTTGTGGGAGAACAACTCCATTTGGCTCACTAACTTCACACACCATCAGGCTTCCAAGCAGCTCTCAAGGAAACTCAGTTTTCACACTCTATGTTTAGTGCCCTTTGTATGGCTAGGACTGAAATGAACCTGGTAGAGCATCCCACACAAACGAATGCTCCACATGCGGGTTTCACATGCCACCAACTCCACATTCACAGGCAACTTCAGCGCCACAGCCGTTTTCAGATAGCCCTCAATGCAAAGGCTCTAGACGCAAATATTGGTGTGAGAGCTAATTCAATCAAGGAAACACTGCATGTTGGTGAAGGGCATATTGAAGAAGGATCAGCCGAGTGGCTCTTGTGGGAGAACAACTCCATTTGGCTCACTAACTTCACACACCATCAGGCTTCCAGGCAGCTCTCAAGGAAACTCAGTTTTCACACTCTATGCTTAGTGCCCTTTGAGTGCATTATCTAGGAATGAACCTGGTAGAGCATCCCACACAAACGAATGCTCCACATGCGGGTTTCACATGCCACCAACTCCACATTCACAGGCAACTTCAGCGCCACAGCCGTTTTCAGATAGCCCACAATGCAAAGGCTCTAGACGCAAATATTGGTGTGAGAGCTAATTCAATCAAGGAAACACTGCATGTTGGTGAAGGGCATATTGAAGAAGGATCAGCCGAGTGGTTCTTGTGGGAGAACAACTCCATTTGGCTCACTAACTTCACACACCATCAGGCTTCCAAGCAGCTCTCAAGGAAACTCAGTTTTCACACTCTATGCTTAGTGTCCTTTGAGTGCATTATCTAGGAATGAACCTGGTAGAGCATCCCACACAAACGAATGCTCCACATGCGGGTTTCACATGCCACCAACTCCACATTCACAGGCAACTTCAGCGCCACAGCCATTTTCAGATAGCCCTCAATGCAAAGGCTCTAGACGCAAATATTGGTGTGAGAGCTAATTCAATCAAGGAAACACTGCATGTTGGTGAAGGGCATATTGAAGAAGAATCAGCCGAGTGGTTCTTGTGGGAGAACAACTCCATTTGGCTCACTAACTTCACACACCATCAGGCTTCCAAGCAGCTCTCAAGGAAACTCAGTTTTCACACTCTATGCTTAGTGCCCTTTGAGTGCATTATCTAGGAATGAACATGGTAGAGCATCCCACACAAACGAATGCTCCACATGCGGGTTTCACATGCCACCAACTCCACATTCACAGGCAACTTCAGCGCCACAGCCGTTTTCAGATAGCCCTCAATGCAAAGGCTCTAGACGCAAATATTGGTGTGAGAGCTAATTCAATCAAGGAAACACTGCATGTTGGTGAAGGGCATATTGAAGAAGGATCAGCCGAGTGGTTCTTGTGGGAGAACAACTCCATTTGGCTCACTAACTTCACACACCATCAGGCTTCCAAGCAGCTCTCAAGGAAACTCAGTTTTCACACTCTATGCTTAGTGCTCTTTGTGTGCCTAGGACTGAAATGAAGCTGGGAGAGCATCCCACATAAACGAATGCTTCACATGCGGGTTTCACATGCCACCAACTCCACATTCACAGGCAACTTCAGCGCCACAGCCGTTTTCAGATAGCCCTCAATGCAAAGGCTCTAGACGCAAATATTGGTGTGAGAGCTAATTCAACCAAGGAAACACTGCATGTTGGTGAAGGGCATATTGAAGAAGGATCAGCCGAGTGGTTCTTGTGGGAGAACAACTCCATTTGGCTCACTAACTTCACACACCATCAGGCTTCCAAGCAGCTCTCAAGGAAACTCAGTTTTCACACTCTATGCTTAGTGCCCTTTGAGTGCATTATCTAGGAATGAACATGGTAGAGCATCCCACACAAACGAATGCTCCACATGCGGGTTTCACATGCCACCAACTCCACATTCACAGGCAACTTCAGCGCCACAGCCGTTTTCAGATAGCCCTCAATGCAAAGGCTCTAGACGCAAATATTGGTGTGAGAGCTAATTCAATCAAGGAAACACTGCATGTTGGTGAAGGGCATATTGAAGAAGAATCAGCCGAGTGGTTCTTGTGGGAGAACAACTCCATTTGGCTCACTAACTTCACACACCATCAGGCTTCCAAGCAGCTCTCAAGGAAACTCAGTTTTCACACTCTATGCTTAGTGCCCTTTGAGTGCATTATCTAGGAATGAACCTGGTAGAGCATCCCACACAAACGAATGCTCCACATGCGGGTTTCACATGCCACCAACTCCACATTCACAGGCAACTTCAGCGCCACAGCCGTTTTCAGATAGCCCTCAATGCAAAGGCTCTAGACGCAAATATTGGTGTGAGAGCTAATTCAATCAAGGAAACACTGCATGTTGGTGAAGGGCATATTGAAGAAGGATCAGCCGAGTGGTTCTTGTGGGAGAACAACTCCATTTGGCTCACTAACTTCACACACCATCAGGCTTCCAAGCAGCTCTCAAGGAAACTCAGTTTTCACACTCTATGCTTAGTGCCATTTGTATGGCTTGGACTGAAATGAATCTTGGTCAGCATTACACACAAACGAATGCTCCACATGCGGGTTTCACATGCCACCAACTCCACATTCACAGGCAACTTCAGCGCCACAGCCGTTTTCAGATAGCCCTCAATGCAAAGGCTCTAGACGCAAATATTGGTGTGAGAGCTAATTCAATCAAGGAAACACTGCATGTTGGTGAAGGACGTATTGAAGAAGGATCAGCCGAGTGGTTCTTGTGGGAGAACAACTCCATTTGGCTCACTAACTTCACACACCATCAGGCTTCCAAGCAGCTCTCAAGGAAACTCAGTTTTCACACTCTATTCTTATTGCCCTTTGAGTGCATTATCTAGGAATGAACATGGTAGAGCATCCCACACAAACGAATGCTCCACATGCGGTTTTCACATGCCACCAACTCCACATTCACAGGCAACTTCAGCGCCACAGCCGTTTTCAGATAGCCCTCAATGCAAAGGCTCTAGACGCAAATATTGGTGTGAGAGCTAATTCAATCAAGGAAACACTGCATGTTGGTGAAGGGCATATTGAAGAAGGATCAGCCGAGTGGTTCTTGTGGGAGAACAACTCCATTTGGCTCACTAACTTCACACACCATCAGGCTTCCAAGCAGCTCTCAAGGAAACTCAGTTTTCACACTCTATGCTTAGTGCCCTTTGTATGGCTAGGACTGAAATGAACCTGGTAGAGCATCCCACACAAACGAATGCTCCACATGCGGGTTTCACATGCCACCAACTCCACATTCACAGGCAACTTCAGCGCCACAGCCGTTTTCAGATAGCCCTCAATGCAAAGGCTCTAGACGCAAATATTGGTGTGAGAGCTAATTCAATCAAGGAAACACTGCATGTTGGTGAAGGGCATATTGAAGAAGGATCAGCCGAGTGGCTCTTGTGGGAGAACAACTCCATTTGGCTCACTAACTTCACACACCATCAGGCTTCCAGGCAGCTCTCAAGGAAACTCAGTTTTCACACTCTATGCTTAGTGCCCTTTGAGTGCATTATCTAGGAATGAACCTGGTAGAGCATCCCACACAAACGAATGCTCCACATGCGGGTTTCACATGCCACCAACTCCACATTCACAGGCAACTTCAGCGCCACAGCCGTTTTCAGATAGCCCTCAATGCAAAGGCTCTAGACGCAAATATTGGTGTGAGAGCTAATTCAATCAAGGAAACACTCCATGTTGGTGAAGGGCATATTGAAGAAGGATCAGCCGAGTGGTTCTTGTGGGAGAACAACTCCATTTGGCTCACTAACTTCACACACCATCAGGCTTCCAAGCAGCTCTCAAGGAAACTCAGTTTTCACACTCTATGTTTAGTGCCCTTTGAGTGCATTATCTAGGAATGAACCTGGTAGAGCATCCCACACAAACGAATGCTCCACATGCGGGTTTCACATGCCACCAACTCCACATTCACAGGCAACTTCAGCGCCACAGCCATTTTCAGATAGCCCTCAATGCAAAGGCTCTAGACGCAAATATTGGTGTGAGAGCTAATTCAATCAAGGAAACACTGCATGTTGGTGAAGGGCATATTGAAGAAGGATCAGCCGAGTGGTTCTTGTGGGAGAACAACTCCATTTGGCTCACTAACTTCACACACCATCAGGCTTGCAAGCAGCTCTCAAGGAAACTCAGTTTTCACACTCTATGCTTAGTGCCCTTTGAGTGCATTATCTAGGAATGAACCTGGTAGAGCATCCCACACAAACGAATGCTCCACATGCGGGTTTCACATGCCACCAACTCCACATTCACAGGCAACTTCAGCGCCACAGCCGTTTTCAGATAGCCCTCAATGCAAAGGCTCTAGACGCAAATATTGGTGTGAGAGCTAATTCAATCAAGGAAACACTGCATGTTGGTGAAGGGCATATTGAAGAAGGATCAGCCGAGTGGTTCTTGTGGGAGAACAACTCCATTTGGCTCACTAACTTCACACACCATCAGGCTTCCAAGCAGCTCTCAAGGAAACTCACTTTTCACACTCTATGTTTATTTCCCATTGAATGCATTATCTAGGAATGAACCTGGTAGAGCATCCCACACAAACGAATGCTCCACATGCGGGTTTCACATGCCACCAACTCCACATTCACAGGCAACTTCAGCGCCACAGCCGTTTTCAGATAGCCCTCAATGCAAAGGCTCTAGACGCAAATATTGGTGTGAGAGCTAATTCAATCAAGGAAACACTGCATGTTGGTGAAGGGCATATTGAAGAAGGATCAGCCGAGTGGTTCTTGTGGGAGAACAACTCCATTTGGCTCACTAACTTCACACACCATCAGGCTTCCAAGCAGCTCTCAAGGAAACTCAGTTTTCACACTCTATGCTTAGTGCCCTTTGAGTGCATTATCTAGGAATGAACCTGGTAGAGCATCCCACACAAACGAATGCTCCACATGCGGGTTTCACATGCCACCAACTCCACATTCACAGGCAACTTCAGCTTTAAATACATGATCGCTATACGGACACACAACAGCATGTGGATGAGGCTTTTACTCAACATCAATGGGCAGAGAGTTTCTTGTGTGAGACTAACTCCACTCAGGTCACTAACCTCACACACCATCACCATTACACCCGTTTCGCACGAAAAAACAGTTTCATCACAGTGTGTGTAATGGTCATAGAACGCATTGCAGTGAAAACCGGTTTATTGCGTATACACCACAAAGCAAAGCTGTAACTGCTCCATTGAAGTGCAACCAACTCCACGTTCAGAGAACACTTCATCATCAAGGCAATTTTCAGATAGCTTTGAAATGGAAGGCTCTTACATCAACTTCGGCTTTAAATACATGTTCGCTATACGGACTAAACAGCATGTGGATGAGGCCTTTACTCAACATCCATGGGCAGAGAGTTTCTTGTGTGAGACCAACTCCACTCAGGTCACTAACCTCACATACCATCACCATTAGACCCGTTTCACACGAGAACCCTGTTTGTTCACACTGTGCGTATTTGTCATAAAACACACTGTGTTGAAATTGAGCTTTATGAGAATTCCAGACAAAGCAAAGCTGTAACTGCTCCATTGAAATGCAACGAACTCCACGTTCAGAGATACCTTCATCGCCAAGGCAATTTTCAGCTAGCCTTGAAATGCAAGGCTCTGGCATCAGCTCCAGCACCAAGTACATGTTAGCTATAGGGACACAACACAGCATGTGGTTGAGGCTTTTACTCAACACAAAAGGGCACAATGTTTCTTGTGTGAGACCAACTCCACTAAAGTCGCTAACCTCACACACTTACACCATTAGACCCGTTTCACACGAAAACCCTTTTGGTCACACTGTGCATATTTGTCATAAAACGCACTGTTTTGAAATTAAGCTTTATGAGAATTCCAGACAAAGCAAAGCTGTAACTGCTCCATTGAAATGCAATGAACTCCACGTTCAGAGATACCTTCATCGCCAAGGCAATTTTCAGGTAGCCTTGAAATGCAGGTCTCTTCCTTCAACTTCAGCTTTAAATACATGGTAGCTATACGGACACAACACAGCATGTGGATGAGGCTTTTACTCAACATCAATGGGCAGAGAGTTTCTTGTGTCAGACCAACTCCACTCAAGTCACTAACCTCACACACCATCACCATTACACCCGTTTCGCACGAAAAAACAGTTTCGTCACACTGTGTGTAATGGTCATAGAACGCATTGCAGTGAAAACCGGTTATTCCGTATACACCACAAAGCAAAGCTGTAACTGCTCCATTGAAATGCAACCAACTCCACGTTCAGAGAACACTTCATCACCAAGGCAATTTTCAGATAGCTTTGAAATGGAAGGCTCTTACATCAACTTCGGCTTTCAATACATGTTCGATATACGGACTAAACAGCATGTGGATGAGGCCTTTACTCAACATCCATGGGCAGAGAATTTCTTGTGTGAGACCAACTCCACTCAGGTCACGAACCTCACACACCATCACCATTAGACCCGTTTCGCACGAAAACCCTGTTTCGTAACACTGAGCATATTTGCCATAAAACGCACTGTGTTGAAATTGAGCTTTATGAGAATTCCACAAAAAGCAAAGCTGCAACTGCTCCATTGAAATGCAACGAACTCCATGTTCAGAGATACTTCCATCGCCAAGGCAATTTTCAGCTAGCCTTGAAATGCAAGGCTCTGGCATCAGCTCCAGCACCAAGTACATGTTAGCTATAGGGACAGGGCAGAGCATGTGGATGAGGCTGTTACTCAACACGAAAGGCACAAAGTTTCTTCTGTGAGACCAACTCCACTCAAGTCACTAACCTCACACACTTACACCATTAGACCCGTTTCGCAGGAAAACCCTGCTTTGTATCTCTGGGCGTATTTGCCATAAAACGCACTGTGTGAAAATTGAGCTTTATACGATTCCAGACAAAGCAAAGCAGTAACTGCTCCATTGAAATGCAATGAACTCCACGTTCAGAGATACCTTCATCGCCAAGGCAATTTTCAGCTAGCCTTGAAATGCAAGGCTCTGGCATCAGCTTCAGCACCAAGTACATGTTAACTATAGGGACACAACACAGCATGTGGATGAGGCTTTATTCAACACAAAAGGGCACAATGTTTCTTGTGTGTGACCAACTCCATTCAGGTCACTAACCTCACACACCATCACCATTACACCCGTTTCGCACGAAAAAACAGTTTCGTCACAGTGTGTGTAATGGTCATAGAACGCATTGCAGTGAAAACTGGTTTATTGCGTATACACCACAAAGCAAAGATGTAACTTCTCCATTGAAGTGCAACCAACTCCACGTTCAGAGAGCACTTCATCACCATGGCAATTTTCAGTTAGCTTTGAAATTGAAGGCTCTTACATCAACTTCGGCTTTAAATACATGTTCGCTATACGGACTAAACAGCATGTGGATGAGGCTTTTACTCAACATCAATGGGCAGAGAGTTTCTTGTGTGAGACCAACTCCACTCAGGTCACGAACCTCACACACCATCACCATTAGACCCGTTTCGCATGAAAACCCTGTTTTGTAACACTGAGCATATTTGCCATAAAACGCACTGTGTTGAAATTGAATTTTATGAAATTCCACACAAAGCAAAGCTACAACTGCTCCATTGAAATGCAACAAACTCCATATTGAGAGATACTTCCATCGCCAAGGCAATTTTCAGCTAGCCTTGAAATGCAAGGCTCTGGCATCAGCTCCAGCACCAAGTACATGTTAGCTACAGGGACAAGCACAGCATGTGGATGAGGCGTTCACTCAACACGAAAGGGCACAATGTTTCTTGTGTGAGACCAACTCCACTCAAGTCGATAACCTCACACACTTACACCATTAGACCCGTTTCGCACGAAAACCCTGTTTGGTCACACTGTGCATATTTGTCATAAAACGCACTGTTTTGAAATTGAGCTTTATGAGAATTCCAGACAAAGCAAAGCTGTAACTGCTCCATTGAAATGCAACGAACTCCACGTTCAGAGAAACTTCCATCACCAAGGCAATTTTCAGCTAGCCTTGAAATGCAGGTCTCTTCCTTCAACTTCAGCTTTAAATACATGGTAGCTATACGGACACAACACAGCATGTGGATGAGGCTTTTACTCAACATCAATGGGCAGAGAGTTTCTTGTGTGAGACCAACTCCACTCAGGTCACTAACCTCACACACCATCACCATTACACCCGTTTCGCACGAAAAAACAGTTTCGTCACAGTGTGTGTAATGGTCATAGAACGCATTGCAGTGAAAACCGGTTTATTGCGTATACACCACAAAGCAAAGCTGTAACTGCTCCATTGAAGTGCAACCAACTCCACGTTCAGAGAACACTTCATCACCAAGGCAATTTTCAGATAGCTTTGAAATGGAAGGCTCTTACATCAACTTCGGCTTTAAATACATGTTCGCTATACGGACTAAACAGCATGTGGATGAGGCTTTTACTCAACATCCATGGGCAGAGAGTTTCTTGTGTGAGACCAACTCCACTCAAGTCACTAACCTCACACACTTACACCATTGTGGATGAGGCTGTTACTCAACACGAAAGGCACAAAGTTTCTTCTGTGAGACCAACTCCACTCAAGTCACTAACCTCACACACTTACACCATTAGACCCGTTTCGCACAAAAACCCTGCTTTGTAACTCTGTGCGTATTTGGCATAAAACGCACTGTGTTGAAATTGAGCTTTATGAGAATTCCACAAAAAGCAAAGCTGTAACTGCTCCATTGAAATGCAACGAACTCCACGTTCAGAGATACCTTCATCGCCAAGGCAATTTCCAGCTAGCCTTGAAATGCAAGGCTCTGGCATCAGCTCCAGCACCAAGTACATGGTAGCTATACGGACACAAAACAGCATGTGGATGAGGCTTTTACTCAACACTAAATGGCACAATGTTTCTTGTGTGAGACCAACTCCACTCACGACACTAATCTCATACACTTACACCTTTAGACCCGTTTCGCACGAAAACCCTGCTTTGTAACTCTGTGCGTATTTGGCATAAAACGCACTGTGTTGAAATTGAGCTTTATGAGAATTCCACAAAAAGCAAAGCTGTAACTGCTCCATTGAAATACAACGAACTCCACGTTCAGAGATACCTTCATCGCCAAGGCAATTTTCAGCTAGCCTTGAAATGCAAGGCTCTGGCATCAGCTCCAGCACCAGGTACATGGTAGCTATACGGACACAAAACAGCATGTGGATGAGGCTTTTACTCAACACTAAATGGCACAATGTTTCTTGTGTGAGACCAACTCCACTCACGACACTAATCTCATACACTTACACCTTTAGACCCGTTTCGCACGAAAACCCTGCTTTGTAACTCTGTGCGTATTTGCCATAAAACGCACTGTGTGAAAATTGAGCTTTATACGATTCCAGACAAAGCAAAGCAGTAACTGCTCCATTGAAATGCAATGAACTCCACGTTCAGAGATACCTTCATCGCCAAGGCAATTTTCAGCTAGCCTTGAAATGCAAGGCTCTGGCATCAGCTTCAGCACCAAGTACATGTTAACTATAGGGACACAACACAGCATGTGGATGAGGCTTTATTCAACACAAAAGGGCACAATGTTTCTTGTGTGTGACCAACTCCATTCAGGTCACTAACCTCACACACCATCACCATTACACCCGTTTCGCACGAAAAAACAGTTTCGTCACAGTGTGTGTAATGGTCATAGAACGCATTGCAGTGAAAACTGGTTTATTGCGTATACACCAGAAAGCAAAGATGTAACTTCTCCATTGAAGTGCAACCAACTCCACGTTCAGAGAGCACTTCATCACCATGGCAATTTTCAGTTAGCTTTGAAATTGAAGGCTCTTACATCAACTTCGGCTTTAAATACATGTTCGCTATACGGACTAAACAGCATGTGGATGAGGCTTTTACTCAACATCAATGGGCAGAGAGTTTCTTGTGTGAGACCAACTCCACTCAGGTCACGAACCTCACACACCATCACCATTAGACCCGTTTCGCACGAAAACCCTGTTTTGTAACACTGAGCATATTTGCCATAAAACGCACTGTGTTGAAATTGAATTTTATGAAATTCCACACAAAGCAAAGCTACAACTGCTCCATTGAAATGCAACGAACTCCATGTTCAGAGATACTTCCATCGCCAAGGCAATTTTCAGCTAGCCTTGAAATGCAAGGCTCTGGCATCAGCTCCAGCACCAAGTACATGTTAGCTATAGGGACAAGCACAGCATGTGGATGAGGCGTTCACTCAACACGAAAGGGCACAATGTTTCTTGTGTGAGACCAACTCCACTCAAGTCGCTAACCTCACACACCATCACCATTAGACCCGTTTCGCACGAAAACCCTGCTTGGTCACACTGTGCATATTTGTCATAAAACGCACTGTTTTGAAATTGAGCTTTATGAGAATTCCAGACAAAGCAAAGCTGCAACTGCTCCATTGAAATGCAACGAACTCCACGTTCAGAGAAACTTCCATCGCCAAGGCAATTTTCAGCTAGCCTTGAAATGCAGGTCTCTTCCTTCAACTTCAGCTTTAAATACATGGTAGCTATACGGACACAACACAGCATGTGGATGAGGCTTTTACTCAACATCAATGGGCAGAGAGTTTCTTGTGTGAGACCAACTCCACTCAGGTCACTAACCTCACACACCATCACCATTACACCCGTTTCGCACGAAAAAACAGTTTCGTCACAGTGTGTGTAATGGTCATAGAACGCATTGCAGTGAAAACCGGTTTATTGCGTATACACCACAAAGCAAAGCTGTAACTGCTCCATTGAAGTGCAACCAACTCCACGTTCAGAGAACACTTCATCACCAAGGCAATTTTCAGATAGCTTTGAAATGGAAGGCTCTTACATCAACTTCGGCTTTAAATACATGTTCGCTATACGGACTAAACAGCATGTGGATGAGGCCTTTACTCAACATCCATGGGCAGAGAGTTTCTTGTGTGAGACCAACTCCACTCAGGTCACTAACCTCACACACTTACACCATTAGACCCGTTTCGCACGAAAACCCTGTTTCGTAACACTGAGCATATTTGCCATAAAACGCACTGTGTTGAAATTGAGCTTTATGAGAATTCCAGACAAAGCAAAGCTGCAACTGCTCCATTGAAATGCAACGAACTCCATGTTCAGAGATACTTCCATCGCCAAGGCAATTTTCAGCTAGCCTTGAAATGCAAGGCTCTGGCATCAGCTCCAGCACCAAGTACATGTTAGCTATAGGGACAGGGCAGAGCATGTGGATGAGGCTGTTACTCAACACGAAAGGCACAAAGTTTCTTCTGTGAGACCAACTCCACTCAAGTCACTAACCTCACACACTTACACCATTAGACCCGTTTCGCAGGAAAACCCTGCTTTGTAACTCTGTGCGTATTTGGCATAAAACGCACTGTGTTGAAATTGAGCTTTATGAGAATTCCACAAAAAGCAAAGCTGTAACTGCTCCATTGAAATGCAACGAACTCCACGTTCAGAGATACCTTCATCGCCAAGGCAATTTCCAGCTAGCCTTGAAATGCAAGGCTCTGGCATCAGCTCCAGCACCAAGTACATGGTAGCTATACGGACACAAAACAGCATGTGGATGAGGCTTTTACTCAACACTAAATGGCACAATGTTTCTTGTGTGAGACCAACTCCACTCACGACACTAATCTCATACACTTACACCTTTAGACCCGTTTCGCACGAAAACCCTGCTTTGTAACTCTGTGCGTATTTGCCATAAAACGCACTGTGTGAAAATTGAGCTTTATACGATTCCAGACAAAGCAAAGCAGTAACTGCTCCATTGAAATGCAATGAACTCCACGTTCAGAGATACCTTCATCGCCAAGGCAATTTTCAGCTAGCCTTGAAATGCAAGGCTCTGGCATCAGCTCCAGCACCAAGTACATGTTAGCTATAGGGACACAACACAGCATGTGGATGAGGCGTTCACTCAACACGAAAGGGCACAATGTTTCTTGTGTGAGACCAACTCCACTCAGATCTCTAACCTCACACACTTACACCATTAGACCCGTTTCGCACAAAAACCCCTCTTTGGTCACACTGTGCATATTTGTCATAAAACGCACTGTGTTGAAATTGAGCTTTATAAGATTACAGACAAAGCAAAGCAGTAACTGCTCAATTGAAATGCAATGAACTCCACGTTCAGAGATACCTTCATCGCCAAGGCAATTTTCAGCTAGCCTTGAAAGGCAGGTCTCTTCCTTCAACTTCAGCTTTAAATAGATGGTAGCTATACGGACACAACACAGCATGTGGATGAGGCTTTTACTCAACATCAATGGGCAGAGAGTTTCTTGTGTGAGACCAACTCCACTCAGGTCACTAACCTCACACACCATCACCATTACACCCGTTTCGCACGAAAAAACTGTTTCGTCACAGTGTGTGTAATGGTCATAGAACGCATTGCAGTGAAAACTGGTTTATTGCGTATACACCACAAAGCAAAGCTGTAACTGCTCCATTGAAGTGCAACCAACTCCACGTTCAGAGAACACTTCATCACCAAGGCAATTTTCAGTTAGCTTTGAAATGGAAGGCTCTTACATCAACTTCGGCTTTAAATACATGTTTGCTATACGGACTAAACAGCATGTGGATGAGGCTTTTACTCAACATCAATGGGCAGAAAGTTTCTTGTGTGAGACCAACTCCACTCAGGTCACTAACCTCACACACCATCACCATTAGACCCGTTGCGCACGAAAACCCTGTTTCGTAACACTGAGCATATTTGCCATAAAACGCACTGTGTTGAAATTGAGCTTTATGAGAATTCCACACAAAGCAAAGCTGCAACTGCTCCATTGAAATGCAACGAACTCCACGTTCAGAGATACTTCCATCGCCAAGGCAATTTTCAGCTAGCCTTGAAATGCAAGGCAATGGCATCAGCTCCAGGACCAAGTACATGGTAGCTATAGGGACACAACACAGCATGTGGATGAGGAGTTCACTCAACACGAAAGGGCACAATGTTTCTTGTGAGAGACCAACTCCACTCAAGTCGCTAACCTCACACACTTACACCATTAGACCCGTTTCGCACGAAAACCCTGTTTGGTCACACTGTGCATATTTGTCATAAAACGCACTGTTTTGAAATTGAGCTTTATGAGAATTCCACAAAAAGCAAAGCTGCAACTGCTCCATTGAAATGCAACGAACTCCATGTTCAGAGATACTTCCATCGCCAAGGCAATTTTCAGCTAGCCTTGAAATGCAAGGCTCTGGCATCTGCTCCAGCACCAAGTACATGGTAGCTATAGGGACACAGCACAGCATGTGGATGAGGCTGTTACTCAACACGAAAGGCACAATGTTTCTTGTGTGAGACCAACTCCACTCAAGTCTCCAACCTCACACACTTACACCATTAGACCCGTTTCGCACGAAAACCCTGTTTGGTCACACTGTGCATATTTGTCATAAAACGCTTGTGTCGAAATTGAGCTTTATGAGAATTCCACAAAAAGCAAAGCTGTAACTGCTCCATTGAAATGCAACGAACTCCACGTTCAGAGATACTTCCATCGCCAAGGCAATTTTCAGCTAGCCTTGAAATGCAGGTCTCTTCCTTCAACTTCAGCTTTAAATACATGGTAGCTATACGGACACAACACAGCATGTGGATGAGGCTTTTACTCAACATCAATGGGCAGAGAGTTTCTTGTGTGAGACCAACTCCACTCACGACACTAATCTCACACACCATCACAATTAGACCTGTTTCGCACGAAAACCCTGCTTTGTAACTCTGTGCGTATTTGCCATAAAACGCACTGTGTGAAAATTGAGCTTTATACGATTCCAGACAAGCAAAGCAGTAACTGCTCCATTGAAATGCAATGAACTCCACGTTCAGAGATACCTTCATCGCCAAGGCAATTTTCAGCTAGCCTTGAAATGGAAGGCTCTGGCATCAGCTCCAGCACAAAGTACATGGTAGCTATAGGGACACAAAACAGCATGTGGATGAGGCTTTTACTCAACATCAATGGGCAGAGAGTTTCTTGTGTGAGACCAACTCCACTCAGGTCACTAACCTCACACACCATCACCATTAGACCCGTTGCGCACGAAAACCCTGTTTCGTAACACTGAGCATATTTGCCATAAAACGCACTGTGTTGAAATTGAGCTTTATGAGAATTCCACACAAAGCAAAGCTGCAACTGCTCCATTGAAATGCAACGAACTCCATGTTCAGAGATACTTCCATCGCCAAGGCAATTTTCAGCTAGCCTTGAAATGCAAGGCTCTGGCATCAGCTCCAGCACCAAGTACATGTTAGCTATAGGGACACAACACAGCATGTGGATGAGGCGTTCACTCAACACGAAAGGGCACAATGTTTCTTGTGTGAGACCAACTCCACTCAGGTTTCTAACCTCACACACTTACACCATTAGACCCGTTTCGCACAAAAACCCTCTTTGGTCACACTGTGCATATTTGTCATAAAACGCACTGTGTTGAAATTGAGCTTTATGAGAATTCCAGACAAAGCAAAGCAGTAACTGCTCCATTGAAATGCAATGAACTCCACGTTCAGAGATACCTTCATCGCCAAGGCAATTTTCAGCTAGCCTTGAAAGGCAGGTCTCTTCCTTCAACTTCAGCTTTAAATAGATGGTAGCTATACGGACACAACACAGCATGTGGATGAGGCTTGTACTCAACATCAATGGGCAGAGAGTTTCTTGTGTGAGACCAACTCCACTCAGGTCACTAACCTCACACACCATCACCATTAGACCCGTTGCGCACGAAAACCCTGTTTCGTAACACTGAGCATATTTGCCATAAAACGCACTGTGTTGAAATTGAGCTTTATGAGAATTCCACAAAAAGCAAAGCTGCAACTGCTCCATTGAAATGCAACGAACTCCATGTTCAGAGATACTTCCATCGCCAAGGCAATTTTCAGCTAGCCTTGAAATGCAAGGCTCTGGCATCTGCTCCAGCACCAAGTACATGTTAGCTATAGGGACACAGCACAGCATGTGGATGAGGCTGTTACTCAACAGGAAAGGCACAATGTTTCTTGTGAGAGACCTACTCCACTCAAGTCGCTAACCTCACACACCATCACCATTAGACCCGTTTCGCACGAAAACCCTTTTGGTCACACTGTTCATATTTGTCATAAAACGCACTCTTTTGAATTTGAGCTTTATGAGAATTCCATCAAAGCAAAGCTATAACTGCTCCATTGAAATACAATGAACTCCACGTTCAGAGATACCTTCATCGCCAAGGCAATTTTCAGCTAGCCTTGAAATGCAAGGCAATGGCATCAGCTCCAGGACCAAGTACATGGTAGCTATAGGGACACAACACAGCATGTGGATGAGGAGTTCACTCAACACGAAAGGGCACAATGTTTCTTGTGAGAGACCAACTCCACTCAAGTCGCTAACCTCACACACTTACACCATTAGACCCGTTTCGCACGAAAACCCTGTTTGGTCACACTGTGCATATTTGTCATAAAACGCACTGTTTTGAAATTGAGCTTTATGAGAATTCTCAAAAAGCAAAGCTATAACTGCTCCATTGAAATGCAACGAAATCCATGTTCAGAGATACTTCCATCGCCAAGGCAATTTTCAGCTAGCCTTGAAATGCAAGGCTCTGGCATCTGCTCCAGCACCAAGTACATGGTAGCTATAGGGACACAGCACAGCATGTGGATGAGGCTGTTACTCAACACGAAAGGCACAATGTTTCTTGTGTGAGACCAACTCCACTCAAGTCTCCAACCTCACACACTTACACCATTAGACCCGTTTCGCACGAAAACACTGTTTGGTCACACTGTGCATATTTGTCATAAAACGCACTGTGTCGAAATTGAGCTTTATGAGAATTCCACAAAAAGCAAAGCTGTAACTGCTCCATTGAAATGCAACGAACTCCACGTTCAGAGATACTTCCATCGCCAAGGCAATTTTCAGCTAGCCTTGAAATGCAGGTCTCTTCCTTCAACTTCAGCTTTAAATACATGGTAGCTATACGGACACAACACAGCATGTGGATGAGGCTTTTACTCAACATCAATGGGCAGAGAGTTTCTTGTGTGAGACCAACTCCACTCACGACACTAATCTCACACACCATCACCATTACACCTGTTTCGCACGAAAACCCTGCTTTGTAACTCTGTGCGTATTTGCCATAAAACGCACTGTGTGAAAATTGAGCTTTATACGATTCCAGACAAGCAAAGCAGTAACTGCTCCATTGAAATGCAATGAACTCCACGTTCAGAGATACCTTCATCGCCAAGGCAATTTTCAGTTAGCCTTGAAATGCAAGGCTCTGGCATCAGCTCCAGCACAAAGTACATGGTAGCTATAGGGACACAAAACAGCATGTGGATGAGGCTTTTACTCAACACTAAATGGCACAATGTTTCTTGTGTGAGACCAACTCCACTCACGACACTAATCTCATACACTTACACCTTTAGACCCGTTTCGCACGTAAACCCTGCTTTGTAACTCTGTGCGTATTTGGCATAAAACGCACTGTGTTGAAATTGAGCTTTATAAGATTACAGACAAAGCAAAGCAGTAACTGCTCCATTGAAATGCAATGAACTCCACGTTCAGAGATACTTCCATCGCCAAGGCAATTTTCAGCTAGCCTTGAAATGCAGGTCTCTTCCATCAACTTCAGCTTTAAATACATGGTAGCTATACGGACACAACACAGCATGTGGATGAGGCTTGTACTCAACATCAACGGGCAAGGAGTTTCTTGTGTGAGACCAACTCCACTCAGGTCACTAATCTCACACACCATCACCATTAGACCCGTTTCGCACGAAAACCCTGCTTTGTAACTCTGTGCGTATTTGTCATAAAACGCACTGTGTTGAAATTGAGCTTTATGAGAATTCCAGACAAAGCAAAGCTGTAACTGCTCCATTGAAATGCAACGAACTCCACGTTCAGAGATACTTCCATTGCCAAGGCAATTTTCAGCTAGCCTTGAAATGCAGGTCTCTTCCTTCAACTTCAGCTTTAAATACATGTTCGCTATAGGGACACAACACAGCATGTGGATGAGGCTTTTACTCAACATCAATGGGCAGAGAGTTTCTTGTGTGAGACCAACTCCACTCACGACACTAATCTCACACACCATCACAATTAGACCCGTTTCGCACGAAAACCCTATTTCGTAACACTGAGCATATTTGCCATAAAACGCACTGTGTTGAAATTGAGCTTTATGAGAATTCCACACAAAGCAAAGCTGCAACTGCTCCATTGAAATGCAACGAACTCCATGTTCAGAGATACTTCCATCGCCAAGGAAATTTTCAGCTAGCCTTGAAATGCAAGTCTCTGGCATCAGCTCCAGCACCAAGTACATGTTAGCTATAGGGACACAGCACAGCATGTGGATGAGGCTGTTACTCAACACGAAAGGGCACAATGTTTCTTGTGTGAGACCAACTCCACTCAGGTCACTAACCTCACACACCATCACCATTACACCCGTTTCGCACGAAATAACAGTTTCGTCACAGTGTGTGTAATGGTCATAGAACGCATTGCAGTGAAAACTGGTTTATTGCATAAACACCACAAAGCAAAGCTGTAACTGCTCCATTGAAGTGCAACCAACTCCACGTTCAGAGAGCACTTCATCACCACGGCAATTTTCAGTTAGCTTTGAAATGGAAGGCTCTTACATCAACTTCGGCTTTAAATACATGTTTGCTATACGGACTAAACAGCATGTGGATGAGGCTTTTACTCAACATCAATGGGCAGAGAGTTTCTTGTGTGAGACCAACTCCACTCAGGTCACTAACCTCACACACCATCACCATTAGACCCGTTTCGCACGAAAACCCTATTTTGTAACACTGAGCATATTTGCCATAAAACGCACTGTGTTGAAATTGAGCTTTATAAGATTCCAAACACAGCAAAGCAGTAACTGCTCCATTGAAATGCAATGAACTCCACGTTCAGAGATACCTTCATCGCCAAGGCAATTTTCAGCTAGCCTTCAAATGCAAGGCTCTGGCATCAGCTCCAGCACCAAGTACATGGTAGTTATAGGGACACAACACAGCATGTGGATGAGGCTTTATTCAACACAAATGGCACAATGTTTCTTGTGTGAGACCAACTCCACTCAAGTCACTAACCTCACACACTTGCACCATTAGAATCGTTTCGCACGAAAACCCTGCTTTGTAACTCTGTGCGTATTTGCCATAAAATGCACTGTGTTGAAATTGAGCTTTATAAGATTCCAAACAAAGCAAAGCAGTAACTGCTCCATTGAAATGCAATGAACTCCACGTTCAGAGATACCTTCATCGCCAAGGCAATTTTCAGCTAGCCTTGAAATGCAGGTCTCCTCCATCAACTTCAGCTTTAAATACATGTTAGCTATAGGGACACAACACAGCATGTGGATGAGGCTTTTACTCAACATCAATGGGCAGAGAGTTTCTTGTGTGAGACCAACTCCACTCAAGTCACTAACCTCACACACTTGCACCATTAGACCTGTTTCGCACGAAAACCCTGCTTTGTAACTCTGTGCGTATTTGCCATAAAACGCACTGTGTTGAAATTGAGCTTTATGAGAATTCCAGACAAAGCAAAGCAGTAACTGCTCCATTGAAATGCAATGAACTCCACGTTCAGAGATACCTTCATCGCCAAGGCAATTTTCAGTTAGCCTTGAAATGCAAGGCTCTGGCATCAGCTCCAGCACCAAGTACATGGTAGTTATAGGGACACAAAACAGCATGTGGATGAGGCTTTTACTCAACACTAAAAGGCACAATGTTTCTTGTGTGAGACCAACTCCACTCACGACACTAATCTCATACACTTACACCTTTAGACCCGTTTCGCACGAAAACCCTGCTTTGTAACTCTGTGCGTATTTGCCATAAAACGCACTGTGTTGAAATTGAGCTTTATGAGAATTCCAGACAAAGCAAAGCTGTAACTGCTCCATTGAAATGCAACGAACTCCACGTTCAGAGATACTTCCATCGCCAAGGCAATTTTCAGCTAGCCTTGAAATGCAGGTCTCTTCCTTCAACTTCAGCTTTAAATACATGTTCGCTATAGGGACACAGCACAGCATGTGGATGAGGCTTTTACTCAACATCAATGGGCAGAGAGTTTCTTGTGTGAGACCAACTCCACTCACGACACTAATCTCACACACCATCACCATTAGACCCGTTTCGCACGAAAACCCTGCTTTGTAACTCTGTGCGTATTTGCCATAAAACGCACTGTGTGAAAATTGAGCTTTATACGATTCCAGACAAAGCAAAGCAGTAACTGCTCCATTGAAATGCAGTGAACTCCACGTTCAGAGATACCTTCATCGCCAAGGCAATTCTCAGCTAGCCTTCAAATGCAGGTCTCTTCCATCAACTTCAGCTTTAAATACATGGTAGCTATACGGACACAACACAGCATGTGGATGAGGCTTTTACTCAATATCAATGGGCAGAGAGTTTCTTGTGTGAGACCAACTCCACTCAGGTCACTAACCTCACACACCATCACCATTACACCCATTTCGCACGAAAAAACAGTTTCGTCACAGTGTGTGTAATGGTCATAGAACGCATTGCAGTGAAAACTGGTTTATTGCGTATACACCACAAAGCAAAGATGTAACTGCTCCATTGAAGTGCAACCAACTCCACGTTCAGAGAGCACTTCATCACCACGGCAATTTTCAGTTAGCTTTGAAATGGAAGGCTCTTACATCAACTTCGGCTTTAAATACATGTTCGCTATACGGACTAAACAGCATGTGGATGAGGCTTTTACTCAACATCAATGGGCAGAGAGTTTCTTGTGTGAGACCAACTCCTCTCACGACACTAATCTCACACACCATCACAGTTAGACCCGTTTCGCACGAAAACCCTATTTCGTAACACTGAGCATATTTGCCATAAAACGCACTGTGTTGAAATTGAGCTTTATGAGAATTCCACACAAAGCAAAGCTGCAACTGCTCCATTGAAATGCAACGAACTCCATGTTCAGAGATACTTCCATCGCCAAGGAAATTTTCAGCTAGCCTTGAAATGCAAGTCTCTGGCATCTGCTCCAGCACCAAGTACATGTTAGCTATAGGGACACAGCACAGCATGTGGATGAGGCTGTTACTCAACACGAAAGGCACAATGTTTCTTGTGTGAGACCAACTCCACTCAAGTCGCTAACCTCACACACTTACACCATTAGACCCGTTTCGCACGAAAACCCTTTTGGTCACACTGTGCATATTTGTCATAAAACGCACTGTTTTGAAATTGAGCTTTATGAGAATTCCAGACAAAGCAAAGCTGTAACTGCTCCATTGAAATACAATGAACTCCACGTTCAGAGATACCTTCATCGCCAAGGCAATTTTCAGCTAGCCTTGAAATGCAGGTCTCTTCCATCAACTTCAGCTTTAAATGCATGCTAGCTATACGGACACAACACAGCATGTGGATGAGGCTTTATTCAACACAAAAGGGCACAATGTTTCTTGTGTGTGACCAACTCCACTCAGGTCACTAACCTCACACACCATCACCATTACATCCGTTTCGCACGAAAAAACAGTTTCGTCACAGTGTGTGTAATGGTCATAGAACGCATTGCAGTGAAAACTGGTTTATTGCATAAACACCACAAAGCAAAGCTGTAACTGCTCCATTGAAGTGCAACCAACTCCACGTTCAGAGAGCACTTCATCACCACGGCAATTTTCAGTTAGCTTTGAAATGGAAGGCTCTTACATCAACTTCGGCTTTAAATACATGTTTGCTATACGGACTAAACAGCATGTGGATGAGGCTTTTACTCAACATCAATGGGCAGAGAGTTTCTTGTGTGAGACCAACTCCACTCAGGTCACTAACCTCACACACCATCACCATTAGACCCGTTGCGCACGAAAACCCTATTTCGTAACACTGTGCATATTTGCCATAAAATGCACTGTGTTGAAATTGAGCTTTATAAGATTCCAAACAAAGCAAAGCAGTAACTGCTCCATTGAAATGCAATGAACTCCACGTTCAGAGATACCTTCATCGCCAAGGCAATTTTCAGCTCGCCTTGAAATGCAAGGCTCTGGCATCAGCTCCAGCACCAAGTACATGTTTACTATAGGGACACAACACAGCATGTGGATTAGGCTTTTACTCAACATCAATGGGCAGAGAGTTTCTTGTGTGAGACCAACTCCACTCAAGTCACTAACCTCACACACTTGCACCATTAGACCCGTTTCGCACGAAAACCCTGCTTTGTAACTCTGTGCGTATTTGCCATAAAACGCACTGTGTTGAAATTGAGCTTTATGAGAATTCCAGACAAAGCAAAGCTGTAACTGCTCCATTGAAATGCAACGAACTCCACGTTCAGAGATACCTTCATCGCCAAGGCAATTTTCAGCTAGCCTTGAAATGCAAGGCTCTGGCATCTGTTCCAGCACCAAGTACATGTTAGCTATAGGGACACAAAACAGCATGTGGATGAGGCTTTTACTCAACACTAAATGGCACAATGTTTCTTGTGTGAGACCAACTCCACTCAGGTCACTAACCTCATGTGAATGAGGCTTTTACTCAACATCATAGGGCAGAGAGTTTCTTGTGTGAGACCAACTCCACTCACGACACTAATCTCACACATTTACACCATTAGACCCGTTTCTCACGTAAACCCTGCTTTGTAACTCTGTGCGTATTTGCCATAAAACGCACTGCGTGAAAATTGAGCTTTATACGATTCCAGACAAAGCAAAGCAGTAACTGCTCCATTGAAATGCAATGAACTCCACGTTCAGAGATACCTTCATCGCCAAGGCAATTTTCAGCTAGCCTTGAAATGCAGGTCTCCTCCATCAACTTCAGCTTTAAATACATGGTAGCTATACGGACACAACACAGCATGGGGATGAGGCTTTTACTCAACATCAATGGGCAGAGAGTTTCTTGTGTGAGACCAACTCCACTCACGACACTAATCTCACACACCATCACCATTAGACCCGTTTCGCACGAAAACCCTGCTTTGTAACTCTGTGCGTATTTGCCATAAAACGCTCTGTGTGAAAATTGAGCTTTATACGATTCCAGACAAAGCAAAGCAGTAACTGCTCCATTGAAATGCAATGAACTCCACGTTCAGAGAGCACTTCATCACCACGGCAATTTTCAGTTAGCTTTGAAATTGAACCCTCTTACATCAACTTCGGCTTTAAATACATGTTCGCTATACGGACTAAACAGCATGTGGATGAGGCTTTTACTCAACATCAATGTGCAGAGAGTTTCTTCTGTGAGACCAACTCCACTCAGGTCACTAACCTCACACACCATCACCATTAGACCCGTTTCGCACGAAAACCCTGTTTCGTAACACTGTGCATATTTGTCATAAAACGCACTGTGTTGAAATTGAGCTTTATGAGAATTCCACACAAAGCAAAGCTGCAACTGCTCCATTGAAATGCAACGAACTCCATGTTCAGAGATACTTCCATCGCCAAGGCAATTTTCAGCTAGCCTTGAAATGCAAGGCTCTGGCATCAGCTCCAGCACCAAGTACATGTTAGCTATAGGGACACAGCACAGCATGTGGATGAGGCGTTCACTCAACACGAAAGGGCACAATATTTCTTGTGTGAGACCAACTCCACTCACGACACTAATCTCACACACCATCACCATTAGACCCGTTTCGCACGAAAACCCTGCTTTGTAACTCTGTGCGTATTTGCCATAAAACGCACTGTGTGAAAATTGAGCTTTATACGATTCCAGACAAAGCAAAGCAGTAACTGCTCCATTGAAATGCAATGAACTCCACTTTCAGAGATACCTTCATCGCCAAGGCAATTTTCAGCTAGCCTTGAAATGCAGGTCTCCTTCATCAACTTCAACTTTAAATACAGGGTAGCTATACGGACACAACACAGCATGTGGATGAGGCTTTTACTCAACATCAATGGGCAGAGAGTTTCTTGTGTGAGACCAACTCCTCTCACGACACTAATCTCACACACCATCACAATTAGACCCGTTTCGCACGAAAACCCTATTTCGTAACACTGAGCATATTTGCCATAAAACGCACTGTGTTGAAATTGAGCTTTATGAGAATTCCACACAAAGCAAAGCTGCAACTGCTCCATTGAAATGCAACGAACTCCATGTTCAGAGATACTTCCATCGCCAAGGCAATTTTCAGCTAGCCTTGAAATGCAAGGCTCTGGCATCTGCTCCAGCACCAAGTTCATGTTAGCTATAGGGACACAGCACAGCATGTGGATGAGGCTGTTACTCAACACGAAAGGCACAATGTTTCTTGTGTGAGACCAACTCCACTCAAGTCGCTAACCTCACACACTTACACCATTAGACCCGTTTCGCACGAAAACCCTTTTGGTCACACTGTGCATATTTGTCATAAAACGCACTGTTTTGAAATTGATCTTTATGAGAATTCCAGACAAAGCAAAGCTGTAACTGCTCCATTGAAATACAATGAACTCCACGTTCAGAGATACCTTCATCGCCAAGGCAATTTTCAGCTAGCCTTGAAATGCAGGTCTCTTCCATCAACTTCAGCTTTAAATGCATGCTAGCTATACGGACACAACACAGCATGTGGATGAGGCTTTATTCAACACAAAAGGGCACAATGTTTCTTGTGTGTGACCAACTCCACTCAGGTCACTAACCTCACACACCATCACCATTACACCCGTTTCGCACGAAAAAACAGTTTCGTCACAGTGTGTGTAATGGTCATAGAACGCATTGCAGTGAAAACTGGTTTATTGCATAAACACCACAAAGCAAAGCTGTAACTGCTCCATTGAAGTGCAACCAACTCCACGTTCAGAGAGCACTTCATCACCACGGCAATTTTCAGTTAGCTTTGAAATGGAAGGCTCTTACATCAACTTCGGCTTTAAATACATGTTTGCTATACGGACTAAACAGCATGTGGATGAGGCTTTTACTCAACATCAATGGGCAGAGAGTTTCTTGTGTGAGACCAACTCCACTCAGGTCACTAACCTCACACACCATCACCATTAGACCCGTTGCGCACGAAAACCCTATTTCGTAACACTGTGCATATTTGCCATAAAACGCACTGTGTTGAAATTGAGCTTTATAAGATTCCAAACAAAGCAAAGCAGTAACTGCTCCATTGAAATGCAATGAACTCCACGTTCAGAGATACCTTCATCGCCAAGGCAATTTTCAGCTCGCCTTGAAATGCAAGGCTCTGGCATCAGCTCCAGCACCAAGTACATGTTTACTATAGGGACACAACACAGCATGTGGATTAGGCTTTTACTCAACATCAATGGGCAGAGAGTTTCTTGTGTGAGACCAACTCCACTCAAGTCACTAACCTCACACACTTGCACCATTAGACCCGTTTCGCACGAAAACCCTGCTTTGTAACTCTGTGCGTATTTGCCATAAAACGCACTGTGTTGAAATTGAGCTTTATAAGATTCCAAACAAAGCAAAGCTGTAACTGCTCCATTGAAATGCAACGAACTCCACGTTCAGAGATACCTTCATCGCCAAGGCAATTTTCAGCTAGCCTTGAAATGCAAGGCTCTGGCATCTGTTCCAGCACCAAGTACATGTTAGCTATAGGGACACAAAACAGCATGTGGATGAGGCTTTTACTCAACACTAAATGGCACAATGTTTCTTGTGTGAGACCAACTCCACTCAGGTCACTAACCTCATGTGGATGAGGCTTTTACTCAACATCATAGGGCAGAGAGTTTCTTGTGTGAGACCAACTCCACTCACGACACTAATCTCACACATTTACACCATTAGACCCGTTTCTCACGTAAACCCTGCTTTGTAACTCTGTGCGTATTTGCCATAAAACGCACTGCGTGAAAATTGAGCTTTATACGATTCCAGACAAAGCAAAGCAGTAACTGCTCCATTGAAATGCAATGAACTCCACGTTCAGAGATACCTTCATCGCCAAGGCAATTTTCAGCTAGCCTTGAAATGCAGGTCTCCTCCATCAACTTCAGCTTTAAATACATGGTAGCTATACGGACACAACACAGCATGTGGATTAGGCTTTTACTCAACATCAATGGGCAGAGAGTTTCTTGTGTGAGACCAACTCCACTCACGACACTAATCTCACACACCATCACCATTAGACCCGTTTCGCACGAAAACCCTGCTTTGTAACTCTGTGCGTATTTGCCATAAAACGCACTGTGTGAAAATTGAGCTTTATACGATTCCAGACAAAGCAAAGCAGTAACTGCTCCATTGAAATGCAATGAACTCCACGTTCAGAGAGCACTTCATCACCACGGCAATTTTCAGTTAGCTTTGAAATTGAACCCTCTTACATCAACTTCGGCTTTAAATACATGTTCGCTATACGGACTAAACAGCATGTGGATGAGGCTTTTACTCAACATCAATGTGCAGAGAGTTTCTTCTGTGAGACCAACTCCACTCAGGTCACTAACCTCACACACCATCACCATTAGACCCGTTTCGCACGAAAACCCTGTTTCGTAACACTGTGCATATTTGTCATAAAACGCACTGTGTTGAAATTGAGCTTTATGAGAATTCCACACAAAGCAAAGCTGCAACTGCTCCATTGAAATGCAACGAACTCCATGTTCAGAGATACTTCCATCGCCAAGGCAATTTTCAGCTAGCCTTGAAATGCAAGGCTCTGGCATCAGCTCCAGCACCAAGTACATGTTAGCTATAGGGACACAGCACAGCATGTGGATGAGGCGTTCACTCAACACGAAAGGGCACAATATTTCTTGTGTGAGACCAACTCCACTCACGACACTAATCTCACACACCATCACCATTAGACCCGTTTCGCACGAAAACCCTGCTTTGTAACTCTGTGCGTATTTGCCATAAAACGCACTGTGTGAAAATTGAGCTTTATACGATTCCAGACAAAGCAAAGCAGTAACTGCTCCATTGAAATGCAATGAACTCCACTTTCAGAGATACCTTCATCGCCAAGGCAATTTTCAGCTAGCCTTGAAATGCAGGTCTCCTTCATCAACTTCAACTTTAAATACAGGGTAGCTATACGGACACAACACAGCATGTGGATGAGGCTTTTACTCAACATCAATGGGCAGAGAGTTTCTTGTGTGAGACCAACTCCTCTCACGACACTAATCTCACACACCATCACAATTAGACCCGTTTCGCACGAAAACCCTATTTCGTAACACTGAGCATATTTGCCATAAAACGCACTGTGTTGAAATTGAGCTTTATGAGAATTCCACACAAAGCAAAGCTGCAACTGCTCCATTGAAATGCAACGAACTCCATGTTCAGAGATACTTCCATCGCCAAGGCAATTTTCAGCTAGCCTTGAAATGCAAGGCTCTGGCATCTGCTCCAGCACCAAGTTCATGTTAGCTATAGGGACACAGCACAGCATGTGGATGAGGCTGTTACTCAACACGAAAGGCACAATGTTTCTTGTGTGAGACCAACTCCACTCAAGTCGCTAACCTCACACACTTACACCATTAGACCCGTTTCGCACGAAAACCCTTTTGGTCACACTGTGCATATTTGTCATAAAACGCACTGTTTTGAAATTGATCTTTATGAGAATTCCAGACAAAGCAAAGCTGTAACTGCTCCATTGAAATACAATGAACTCCACGTTCAGAGATACCTTCATCGCCAAGGCAATTTTCAGCTAGCCTTGAAATGCAGGTCTCTTCCATCAACTTCAGCTTTAAATGCATGCTAGCTATACGGACACAACACAGCATGTGGATGAGGCTTTATTCAACACAAAAGGGCACAATGTTTCTTGTGTGTGACCAACTCCACTCAGGTCACTAACCTCACACACCATCACCATTACACCCGTTTCGCACGAAAAAACAGTTTCGTCACAGTGTGTGTAATGGTCATAGAACGCATTGCAGTGAAAACTGGTTTATTGCATAAACACCACAAAGCAAAGCTGTAACTGCTCCATTGAAGTGCAACCAACTCCACGTTCAGAGAGCACTTCATCACCACGGCAATTTTCAGTTAGCTTTGAAATGGAAGGCTCTTACATCAACTTCGGCTTTAAATACATGTTTGCTATACGGACTAAACAGCATGTGGATGAGGCTTTTACTCAACATCAATGGGCAGAGAGTTTCTTGTGTGAGACCAACTCCACTCAGGTCACTAACCTCACACACCATCACCATTAGACCCGTTGCGCACGAAAACCCTATTTCGTAACACTGTGCATATTTGCCATAAAACGCACTGTGTTGAAATTGAGCTTTATAAGATTCCAAACAAAGCAAAGCAGTAACTGCTCCATTGAAATGCAATGAACTCCACGTTCAGAGATACCTTCATCGCCAAGGCAATTTTCAGCTAGCCTTGAAATGCAAGGCTCTGGCATCAGCTCCAGCACCAAGTACATGTTAACTATAGGGACACAACACAGCATGTGGATGAGGCTTTTACTCAACACTAAATGGCACAATGTTTCTTGTGTGAGACCAACTCCACTCAGGTCACTAACCTGATGTGGATGAGGCTTTTACTCAACATCATAGGGCAGAGAGTTTCTTGTGTGAGACCAACTCCACTCACGACACTAATCTCACACATTTACACCATTAGACCCGTTTCTCACGTAAACCCTGCTTTGTAACTCTGTGCGTATTTGCCATAAAACGCACTGCGTGAAAATTGAGCTTTATACGATTCCAGACAAAGCAAAGCAGTAACTGCTCCATTGAAATGCAATGAACTCCACGTTCAGAGATACCTTCATCGCCAAGGCAATTTTCAGCTAGCCTTGAAATGCAGGTCTCCTCCATCAACTTCAGCTTTAAATACATGGTAGCTATACGGACACAACACAGCATGGGGATGAGGCTTTTACTCAACATCAATGGGCAGAGAGTTTCTTGTGTGAGACCAACTCCACTCACGACACTAATCTCACACACCATCACCATTAGACCCGTTTCGCACGAAAACCCTGCTTTGTAACTCTGTGCGTATTTGCCATAAAACGCACTGTGTGAAAATTGAGCTTTATACGATTCCAGACAAAGCAAAGCAGTAACTGCTCCATTGAAATGCAATGAACTCCACGTTCAGAGAGCACTTCATCACCACGGCAATTTTCAGTTAGCTTTGAAATTGAACCCTCTTACATCAACTTCGGCTTTAAATACATGTTTGCTATACGGACTAAACAGCATGTGGATGAGGCTTTTACTCAACATCAATGTGCAGAGAGTTTCTTCTGTGAGACCAACTCCACTCAGGTCACTAACCTCACACACCATCACCATTAGACCCGTTTCGCACGAAAACCCTGTTTCGTAACACTGTGCATATTTGTCATAAAACGCACTGTGTTGAAATTGAGCTTTATGAGAATTCCACACAAAGCAAAGCTGCAACTGCTCCATTGAAATGCAACGAACTCCATGTTCAGAGATACTTCCATCGCCAAGGCAATTTTCAGCTAGCCTTGAAATGCAAGGCTCTGGCATCAGCTCCAGCACCAAGTACATGTTACCTATAGGGACACAGCACAGCATGTGGATGAGGCGTTCACTCAACACGAAAGGGCACAATATTTCTTGTGTGAGACCAACTCCACTCACGACACTAATCTCACACACCATCACCATTAGACCCGTTTCGCACGAAAACCCTGCTTTGTAACTCTGTGCGTATTTGCCATAAAACGCACTGTGTGAAAATTGAGCTTTATACGATTCCAGACAAAGCAAAGCAGTAACTGCTCCATTGAAATGCAATGAACTCCACGTTCAGAGATACCTTCATCGCCAAGGCAATTCTCAGCTAGCCTTCAAATGCAGGTCTCTTCCATCAACTTCAGCTTTAAATACATGGTAGCTATACGGACACAACACAGCATGTGGATGAGGCTTTTACTCAACATCAATGGGCAGAGAGTTTCTTGTGTGAGACCAACTCCACTCACGACACTAATCTCACACACCATCACCATTACACCCGTTTCGCACGAAAACCCTGCTTTGTAACTCTGTGCGTATTTGCCATAAAACGCACTGTTTTGAAAATTGAGCTTTATACGATTCCAGACAAAGCAAAGCAGTAACTGCTCCATTGAAATGCAATGAACTCCACGTTCAGAGATACCTTCATCGCCAAGGCAATTCTCAGCTAGCCTTCAAATGCAGGTCTCTTCCATCAACTTCAGCTTTAAATACATGGTAGCTATACGGACACAACACAGCATGTGGATGAGGCTTTTACTCAACATCAATGGGCAGAGAGTTTCTTGTGTGAGACCAACTCCACTCAGGTCACTAACCTCACACACCATCACCATTACACCCGTTTCGCACGAAAAAACAGTTTCGTCACAGTGTGTGTAATGGTCATAGAACGCATTGCAGTGAAAACTGGTTTATTGCGTATACACCACAAAGCAAAGATGTAACTGCTCCATTGAAGTGCAACCAACTCCACGTTCAGAGAGCACTTCATCACCACGGCAATTTTCAGTTAGCTTTGAAATGGAAGGCTCTTACATCAACTTCGGCTTTAAATACATGTTCGCTATACGGACTAAACAGCATGTGGATGAGGCTTTTACTCAACATCAATGGGCAGAGAGTTTCTTGTGTGAGACCAACTCCACTCAAGTCACTAACCTCACACACTTGCACCATTAGACCCGTTTCGCACGAAAACCCTGCTTTGTAACTCTGTGCGTATTTGTCATAAAACGCACTGTGTTGAAATTGAGCTTTATGAGAATTCCAGACAAAGCAAAGCTGTAACTGCTCCATTGAAATGCAACGAACTCCACGTTCAGAGATACTTCCATCGCCAAGGCAATTTTCAGCTAGCCTTGAAATGCAGGTCTCTTCCTTCAACTTCAGCTTTAAATACATGGTAGCTATAGGGACACAACACAGCATGTGGATGAGGCTCTTACTCAACATCAATGGGCAGAGAGTTTCTTGTGTGAGACCAACTCCACTCACGACACTAATCTCACACACCATCACAATTAGACCCGTTTCGCACGAAAACCCTATTTCGTAACACTGAACATATTTGCCATAAAACGCACTGTGTTGAAATTGAGCTTTATGAGAATTCCACACAAAGCAAAGCTGCAACTGCTCCATTGAAATGCAACGAACTCCATGTTGAGAGATATTTCCATCGCCAAGGCAATTTTCAGCTAGCCTTGAAATGCAAGTCTCTGGCATCAGCTCCAGCACCAAGTACATGTTAGCTATAGGGACACAGCACAGCATGTGGATGAGGCTGTTACTCAACACGAAAGGGCACAATGTTTCTTGTGTGAGACCAACTCCACTCAGGTCACTAACCTCACACACCATCACCATTACACCCGTTTCGCACTAAATAACAGTTTCGTCACAGTGTGTGTAATGGTCATAGAACGCATTGCAGTGAAAACTGGTTTATTGCATAAACACCACAAAGCAAAGCTGTAACTGCTCCATTGAAGTGCAACCAACTCCACGTTCAGAGAGCACTTCATCACCACGGCAATTTTCAGTTAGCTTTGAAATGGAAGGCTCTTACATCAACTTCGGCTTTAAATACATGTTTGCTATACGGACTAAACAGCATGTGGATGAGGCTTTTACTCAACATCAATGGGCAGAGAGTTTCTTGTGTGAGACCAACTCCACTCAGGTCACTAACCTCACACACCATCACCATTAGACCCGTTGCGCACGAAAACCCTATTTTGTAACACTGAGCATATTTGCCATAAAACGCACTGTGTTGAAATTGAGCTTTATAAGATTCCAAACAAAGCAAAGCAGTAACTGCTCCATTGAAATGCAACGAACTCCACGTTCAGAGATACCTTCATCGCCAAGGCAATTTTCAGCTAGCCTTCAAATGCAAGGCTCTGGCATCAGCTCCAGCACCAAGTACATGGTAGTTATAGGGACACAACACAGCATGTGGATGAGGCTTTATTCAACACAAATGGCACAATGTTTCTTGTGTGAGACCAACTCCACTCAAGTCACTAACCTCACACACTTGCACCATTAGAATCGTTTCGCACGAAAACCCTGCTTTGTAACTCTGTGCGTATTTGCCATAAAATGCACTGTGTTGAAATTGAGCTTTATAAGATTCCAAACAAAGCAAAGCAGTAACTGCTCCATTGAAATGCAATGAACTCCACGTTCAGAGATACCTTCATCGCCAAGGCAATTTTCAGCTAGCCTTGAAATGCAGGTCTCCTCCATCAACTTCAGCTTTAAATACATGTTAGCTATAGGGACACAACACAGCATGTGGATGAGGCTTTTACTCAACATCAATGGGCAGAGAGTTTCTTGTGTGAGACCAACTCCACTCAAGTCACTAACCTCACACACTTGCACCATTAGACCCGTTTCGCACGAAAACCCTGCTTTGTAACTCTGTGCGTATTTGCCATAAAACGCACTGTGTTGAAATTGAGCTTTATGAGAATTCCAGACAAAGCAAAGCAGTAACTGCTCCATTGAAATGCAATGAACTCCACGTTCAGAGATACCTTCATCGCCAAGGCAATTTTCAGTTAGCCTTGAAATGCAAGGCTCTGGCATCAGCTCCAGCACCAAGTACATGGTAGTTATAGGGACACAAAACAGCATGTGGATGAGGCTTTTACTCAACACTAAAAGGCACAATGTTTTTTGTGTGAGACCAACTCCACTCACGACACTAATCTCATACACTTACACCTTTAGACCTGTTTCGCACGAAAACCCTGCTTTGTAACTCTGTGCGTATTTGCCATAAAACGCACTGTGTTGAAATTGAGCTTTATGAGAATTCCAGACAAAGCAAAGCTGTAACTGCTCCATTGAAATGCAACGAACTCCACGTTCAGAGATACTTCCATCGCCAAGGCAATTTTCAGCTAGCCTTGAAATGCAGGTCTCTTCCTTCAACTTCAGCTTTAAATACATGTTAGCTATAGGGACACAGCACAGCATGTGGATGAGGCTTTTACTCAACATCAATGGGCAGAGAGTTTCTTGTGTGAGACCAACTCCACTCACGACACTAATCTCACACACCATCACAATTAGACCCGTTTCGCACGAAAACCCTGCTTTGTAACTCTGTGCGTATTTGCCATAAAACGCACTGTGTGAAAATTGAGCTTTATACGATTCCAGACAAAGCAAAGCAGTAACTGCTCCATTGAAATGCAATGAACTCCACGTTCAGAGATACCTTCATCGCCAAGGCAATTCTCAGCTAGCCTTCAAATGCAGGTCTCTTCCATCAACTTCAGCTTTAAATACATGGTAGCTATACGGACACAACACAGCATGTGGATGAGGCTTTTACTCAACATCAATGGGCAGAGAGTTTCTTGTGTGAGACCAACTCCGCTCAGGTCACTAACCTCACACACCATGACCATTACACCCATTTCGCACGAAAAAACAGTTTCGTCACAGTGTGTGTAATGGTCATAGAACGCATTGCAGTGAAAACTGGTTTATTGCGTATACACCACAAAGCAAAGTTGTAACTGCTCCATTGAAGTGCAACCAACTCCACGTTCAGAGAGCACTTCATCACCACGGCAATTTTCAGTTAGCTTTGAAATGGAAGGCTCTTACATCAACTTCGGCTTTAAATACATGTTCGCTATACGGACTAAACAGCATGTGGATGAGGCTTTTACTCAACATCAATGGGCAGAGAGTTTCTTGGGTGAGACCAACTCCACTCAGGTCACTAACCTCACACACCATCACCATTAGACCCGTTTCGCACGAAAACGCTGTTTCGTAACACTGTGCATATTTGTCATAAAAAGCACTGTTTTGAAATTGAGCTTTATGAGAATTCCACACAAAGCAAAGCTGCAACTGCTCCATTGAAATGCAACGAACTCCATGTTCAGAGATACTTCCATCGCCAAGGCAATTTTCAGCTAGCCTTGAAATGCAAGGCTCTGGCATCATCTCCAGCACCAAGTACATGTTAGCTATAGGGACACAACACAGCATGTGGATGAGGCGTTCACTCAACACGAAAGGGCACAATGTTTCTTGTGTGAGACCTACTCCACTCAAGTCGCTAACCTCACACACTTACACCATTAGACCCGTTTCGCACGAAAACCCTGCTTTGTAACTCTGTGCGTATTTGTCATAAAACGCACTGTTTTGAAATTGAGCTTTATGAGAATTCCAGACAAAGCAAAGCTGTAACTGCTCCATTGAAATGCAACGAACTCCACGTTCAGAGATACTTCCATCGCCAAGGCAATTTTCAGCTAGCCTTGAAATGCAGGTCTCTTCCATCAACTTCAGCTTTAAATACATGGTAGCTATACGGACACAACACAGCATGTGGATGAGGCTTTTACTCAATATCAATGGGCAGAGAGTTTCTTGTGTGAGACCAACTCCACTCAGGTCACTAACCTCACACACCATCACCATTACACCCATTTCGCACGAAAAAACAGTTTCGTCACAGTGTGTGTAATGGTCATAGAACGCATTGCAGTGAAAACTGGTTTATTGCGTATACACCACAAAGCAAAGATGTAACTGCTCCATTGAAGTGCAACCAACTCCACGTTCAGAGAGCACTTCATCACCACGGCAATTTTCAGTTAGCTTTGAAATGGAAGGCTCTTACATCAACTTCGGCTTTAAATACATGTTCGCTATACGGACTAAACAGCATGTGGATGAGGCTTTTACTCAACATCAATGGGCAGAGAGTTTCTTGTGTGAGACCAACTCCACTCAGGTCACTAACCTCACACACCATCACCATTACACCCGTTTCGCACGAAAACGCTGTTTCGTAACACTGTGCATATTTGTCATAAAACGCACTGTTTTGAAATTGAGCTTTATGAGAATTCCACACAAAGCAAAGCTGCAACTGCTCCATTGAAATGCAACGAACTCCATGTTCAGAGATACTTCCATCGCCAAGGCAATTTTCAGCTAGCCTTGAAATGCAAGGCTCTGGCATCATCTCCAGCACCAAGTACATGTTAGCTATAGGGACACAACACAGCATGTGGATGAGGCGTTCACTCAACACGAAAGGGCACAATGTTTCTTGTGTGAGACCTACTCCACTCAAGTCGCTAACCTCACACACTTACACCATTAGACCCGTTTCGCACGAAAACCCTGCTTTGTAACTCTGTGCGTATTTGTCATAAAACGCACTGTTTTGAAATTGAGCTTTATGAGAATTCCAGACAAAGCAAAGCTGTAACTGCTCCATTGAAGTGCAACCAACTCCACGTTCAGAGAGCACTTCATCACCACGGCAATTTTCAGTTAGCTTTGAAATTGAAGGCTCTTACATCAACTTCGGCTTTAAATACATGTTTGCTATACGGACTAAACAGCATGTGGATGAGGCTTTTACTCAACATCAATGGGCAGAGAGTTTCTTGTGTGAGACCAACTCCACTCAGGTCACTAACCTCACACACCATCACCATTAGACCCGTTGCGCACGAAAACCCTATTTTGTAACACTGAGCATATTTGCCATAAAACGCACTGTGTTGAAATTGAGCTTTATAAGATTCCAAACAAAGCAAAGCAGTAACTGCTCCATTGAAATGCAACGAACTCCACGTTCAGAGATACCTTCATCGCCAAGGCAATTTTCAGCTAGCCTTCAAATGCAAGGCTCTGGCATCAGCTCCAGCACCAAGTACATGGTAGTTATAGGGACACAACACAGCATGTGGATGAGGCTTTATTCAACACAAATGGCACAATGTTTCTTGTGTGAGACCAACTCCACTCAAGTCACTAACCTCACACACTTGCACCATTAGAATCGTTTCGCACGAAAACCCTGCTTTGTAACTCTGTGCGTATTTGCCATAAAATGCACTGTGTTGAAATTGAGCTTTATAAGATTCCAAACAAAGCAAAGCAGTAACTGCTCCATTGAAATGCAATGAACTCCACGTTCAGAGATACCTTCATCGCCAAGGCAATTTTCAGCTAGCCTTGAAATGCAGGTCTCCTCCATCAACTTCAGCTTTAAATACATGTTAGCTATAGGGACACAACACAGCATGTGGATGAGGCTTTTACTCAACATCAATGGGCAGAAAGTTTCTTGTGTGAGACCAACTCCACTCAAGTCACTAACCTCACACACTTGCACCATTAGACCCGTTTCGCACGAAAACCCTGCTTTGTAACTCTGTGCGTATTTGCCATAAAACGCACTGTGTTGAAATTGAGCTTTATGAGAATTCCAGACAAAGCAAAGCAGTAACTGCTCCATTGAAATGCAATGAACTCCACGTTCAGAGATACCTTCATCGCCAAGGCAATTTTCAGTTAGCCTTGAAATGCAAGGCTCTGGCATCAGCTCCAGCACCAAGTACATGGTAGTTATAGGGACACAAAACAGCATGTGGATGAGGCTTTTACTCAACACTAAAAGGCACAATGTTTTTTGTGTGAGACCAACTCCACTCACGACACTAATCTCATACACTTACACCTTTAGACCCGTTTCGCACGAAAACCCTGCTTTGTAACTCTGTGCGTATTTGCCATAAAACGCACTGTGTTGAAATTGAGCTTTATGAGAATTCCAGACAAAGCAAAGCTGTAACTGCTCCATTGAAATGCAACGAACTCCACGTTCAGAGATACTTCCATCGCCAAGGCAATTTTCAGCTAGCCTTGAAATGCAGGTCTCTTCCTTCAACTTCAGCTTTAAATACATGTTAGCTATAGGGACACAGCACAGCATGTGGATGAGGCTTTTACTCAACATCAATGGGCAGAGAGTTTCTTGTGTGAGACCAACTCCACTCACGACACTAATCTCACACACCATCACAATTAGACCCGTTTCGCACGAAAACCCTGCTTTGTAACTCTGTGCGTATTTGCCATAAAACGCACTGTGTGAAAATTGAGCTTTATACGATTCCAGACAAAGCAAAGCAGTAACTGCTCCATTGAAATGCAATGAACTCCACGTTCAGAGATACCTTCATCGCCAAGGCAATTCTCAGCTAGCCTTCAAATGCAGGTCTCTTCCATCAACTTCAGCTTTAAATACATGGTAGCTATACGGACACAACACAGCATGTGGATGAGGCTTTTACTCAACATCAATGGGCAGAGAGTTTCTTGTGTGAGACCAACTCCGCTCAGGTCACTAACCTCACACACCATCACCATTACACCCATTTCGCACGAAAAAACAGTTTCGTCACAGTGTGTGTAATGGTCATAGAACGCATTGCAGTGAAAACTGGTTTATTGCGTATACACCACAAAGCAAAGTTGTAACTGCTCCATTGAAGTGCAACCAACTCCACGTTCAGAGAGCACTTCATCACCACGGCAATTTTCAGTTAGCTTTGAAATGGAAGGCTCTTACATCAACTTCGGCTTTAAATACATGTTCGCTATACGGACTAAACAGCATGTGGATGAGGCTTTTACTCAACATCAATGGGCAGAGAGTTTCTTGGGTGAGACCAACTCCACTCAGGTCACTAACCTCACACACCATCACCATTAGACCCGTTTCGCACGAAAACGCTGTTTCGTAACACTGTGCATATTTGTCATAAAAAGCACTGTTTTGAAATTGAGCTTTATGAGAATTCCACACAAAGCAAAGCTGCAACTGCTCCATTGAAATGCAACGAACTCCATGTTCAGAGATACTTCCATCGCCAAGGCAATTTTCAGCTAGCCTTGAAATGCAAGGCTCTGGCATCATCTCCAGCACCAAGTACATGTTAGCTATAGGGACACAACACAGCATGTGGATGAGGGGTTCACTCAACACGAAAGGGCACAATGTTTCTTGTGTGAGACCTACTCCACTCAAGTCGCTAACCTCACACACTTACACCATTAGACCCGTTTCGCACGAAAACCCTGCTTTGTAACTCTGTGCGTATTTGTCATAAAACGCACTGTGTGAAAATTGAGCTTTATGAGAATTCCAGACAAAGCAAAGCTGTAACTGCTCCATTGAAATGCAACGAACTCCACGTTCAGAGATACTTCCATCGCCAAGGCAATTTTCAGCTAGCCTTGAAATGCAGGTCTCTTCCATCAACTTCAGCTTTAAATACATGGTAGCTATACGGACACAACACAGCATGTGGATGAGGCTTTTACTCAATATCAATGGGCAGAGAGTTTCTTGTGTGAGACCAACTCCACTCAGGTCACTAACCTCACACACCATCACCATTACACCCATTTCGCACGAAAAAACAGTTTCGTCACAGTGTGTGTAATGGTCATAGAACGCATTGCAGTGAAAACTGGTTTATTGCGTATACACCACAAAGCAAAGATGTAACTGCTCCATTGAAGTGCAACCAACTCCACGTTCAGAGAGCACTTCATCACCACGGCAATTTTCAGTTAGCTTTGAAATGGAAGGCTCTTACATCAACTTCGGCTTTAAATACATGTTCGCTATACGGACTAAACAGCATGTGGATGAGGCTTTTACTCAACATCAATGGGCAGAGAGTTTCTTGTGTGAGACCAACTCCACTCAGGTCACTAACCTCACACACCATCACCATTAGACCCGTTTCGCACGAAAACGCTGTTTCGTAACACTGTGCATATTTGTCATAAAACGCACTGTTTTGAAATTGAGCTTTATGAGAATTCCACACAAAGCAAAGCTGCAACTGCTCCATTGAAATGCAACGAACTCCATGTTCAGAGATACTTCCATCGCCAAGGCAATTTTCAGCTAGCCTTGAAATGCAAGGCTCTGGCATCATCTCCAGCACCAAGTACATGTTAGCTATAGGGACACAACACAGCATGTGGATGAGGCGTTCACTCAACACGAAAGGGCACAATGTTTCTTGTGTGAGACCTACTCCACTCAAGTCGCTAACCTCACACACTTACACCATTAGACCCGTTTCGCACGAAAACCCTGCTTTGTAACTCTGTGCGTATTTGTCATAAAACGCACTGTTTTGAAATTGAGCTTTATGAGAATTCCAGACAAAGCAAAGCTGTAACTGCTCCATTGAAATGCAACGAACTCCACGTTCAGAGATACTTCCATCGCCAAGGCAATTTTCAGCTAGCCTTGAAATGCAGGTCTCCTCCTTCAACTTCAGCTTTAAATACATGTTCGCTATAGGGACACAACACAGCATGTGGATGAGGCTTTTACTCAACATCAATGGGCAGAGAGTTTCTTGTGTGAGACCAACTCCTCTCACGACACTAATCTCACACACCATCACAATTAGACCCGTTTCGCACGAAAACCCTATTTCGTAACACTGAGCATATTTGCCATAAAACGCACTGTGTTGAAATTGAGCTTTATGAGAATTCCACACAAAGCAAAGCTGCAACTGCTCCATTGAAATGCAACGAACTCCATGTTCAGAGATACTTCCATCGCCAAGGAAATTTTCAGCTAGCCTTGAAATGCAAGGCTCTGGCATCAGCTCCAGCACCAAGTACATGTTAGCTATAGGGACACAGCACAGCATGTGGATGAGGCTGTTACTCAACACGAAAGGCACAATGTTTCTTGTGTGAGACCAACTCCACTCAAGTCGCTAACCTCACACACTTACACCATTAGACCCGTTTCGCAGGAAAACCCTTTTGGTCACACTGTGCATATTTGTCATAAAACGCACTGTTTTGAAATTGAGCTTTATGAGAATTCCAGACAAAGCAAAGCTGTAACTGCTCCATTGAAGTGCAACCAACTCCACGTTCAGAGAGCACTTCATCACCACGGCAATTTTCAGTTAGCTTTGAAATGGAAGGCTCTTACATCAACTTCGGCTTTAAATACATGTTTGCTATACGGACTAAACAGCATGTGGATGAGGCTTTTACTCAACATCAATGGGCAGAGAGTTTCTTGTGTGAGACCAACTCCACTCAGGTCACTAACCTCACACACCATCACCATTAGACCCGTTTCGCACGAAAACCCTGTTTCGTAACACTGTGCATATTTGCCATAAAACGCACTGTGTTGAAATTGAGCTTTATAAGATTCCAAACAAAGCAAAGCAGTAACTGCTCCATTGAAATGCAATGAACTCCACGTTCAGAGATACCTTCATCGCCAAGGCAATTTTCAGCTAGCCTTGAAATGCAAGGCTCTGGCATCATCTCCAGCACCAAGTACATGTTAACTACAGGGACACAACACAGCATGTGGATGAGGCTTTTACTCAACATCAATGGGCAGAGAGTTTCTTGTGTGAGACCAACTCCACTCAAGTCACTAACCTCACACACTTGCACCATTAGACCCGTTTCGCACGAAAACCCTGCTTTGTAACTCTGTGCGTATTTGCCATAAAACGCACTGTGTTGAAATTGAGCTTTATGAGAATTCCAGACAAAGCAAAGCTGTAACTGCTCCATTGAAATGCAACGAACTCCACGTTCAGAGATACCTTCATCGCCAAGGCAATTTTCAGCTAGCCTTCAAATGCAAGGCTCTGGCATCAGCTCCAGCACCAAATACATGGTAGTTATAGGGACACAAAACAGCATGTGGATGAGGCT
The DNA here is from genome assembly GCF_030435755.1 of Ochotona princeps. NCBI lineage: Eukaryota > Metazoa > Chordata > Mammalia > Lagomorpha > Ochotonidae > Ochotona > Ochotona princeps. Next base: position 16,268 of record NW_026700871.1, on the reverse strand, counting down.
TTTACTCAACACTAAATGGCACAATGTTTCTTGTGTGAGACCAACTCCACTCAGGTCACTAACCTCATGTGGATGAGGCTTTTACTCAACATCATAGGGCAGAGAGTTTCTTGTGTGAGACCAACTCCACTCACGACACTAATCTCACACATTTACACCATTAGACCCGTTTCTCACGTAAACCCTGCTTTGTAACTCTGTGCGTATTTGCCATAAAACGCACTGCGTGAAAATTGAGCTTTATACGATTCCAGACAAAGCAAAGCAGTAACTGCTCCATTGAAATGCAATGAACTCCACGTTCAGAGAGCACTTCATCACCACGGCAATTTTCAGTTAGCTTTGAAATTGAACCCTCTTACATCAACTTCGGCTTTAAATACATGTTCGCTATACGGACTAAACAGCATGTGGATGAGGCTTTTACTCAACATCAATGTGCAGAGAGTTTCTTGTGTGAGACCAACTCCACTCAGGTCACTAACCTCACACACCATCACCATTAGACCCGTTTCGCACGAAAACCCTGTTTCGTAACACTGTGCATATTTGTCATAAAACGCACTGTGTTGAAATTGAGCTTTATGAGAATTCCACACAAAGCAAAGCTGCAACTGCTCCATTGAAATGCAACGAACTCCATGTTCAGAGATACTTCCATCGCCAAGGCAATTTTCAGCTAGCCTTGAAATGCAAGGCTCTGGCATCAGCTCCAGCACCAAGTACATGTTAGCTATAGGGACACAGCACAGCATGTGGATGAGGGGTTCACTCAACACGAAAGGGCACAATATTTCTTGTGTGAGACCAACTCCACTCACGACACTAATCTCACACACCATCACCATTAGACCCGTTTCGCACGAAAACCCTGCCTTGTAACTCTGTGCGTATTTGCCATAAAACGCACTGTGTGAAAATTGAGCTTTATACGATTCCAGACAAAGCAAAGCAGTAACTGCTCCATTGAAATGCAATGAACTCCACTTTCAGAGATACCTTCATCGCCAAGGCAATTTTCAGCTAGCCTTGAAATGCAGGTCTCCTTCATCAACTTCAACTTTAAATACAGGGTAGCTATACGGACACAACACAGCATGTGGATGAGGCTTTTACTCAACATCAATGGGCAGAGAGTTTCTTGTGTGAGACCAACTCCTCTCACGACACTAATCTCACACACCATCACAATTAGACCCGTTTCGCACGAAAACCCTATTTCGTAACACTGAGCATATTTGCCATAAAACGCACTGTGTTGAAATTGAGCTTTATGAGAATTCCACACAAAGCAAAGCTGCAACTGCTCCATTGAAATGCAACGAACTCCATGTTCAGAGATACTTCCATCGCCAAGGAAATTTTCAGCTAGCCTTGAAATGCAAGGCTCTGGCATCTGCTCCAGCACCAAGTTCATGTTAGCTATAGGGACACAGCACAGCATGTGGATGAGGCTGTTACTCAACACGAAAGGCACAATGTTTCTTGTGTGAGACCAACTCCACTCAAGTCGCTAACCTCACACACTTACACCATTAGACCCGTTTCGCACGAAAACCCTTTTGGTCACACTGTGCATATTTGTCATAAAACGCACTGTTTTGAAATTGATCTTTATGAGAATTCCAGACAAAGCAAAGCTGTAACTGCTCCATTGAAATACAATGAACTCCACGTTCAGAGATACCTTCATCGCCAAGGCAATTTTCAGCTAGCCTTGAAATGCAGGTCTCTTCCATCAACTTCAGCTTTAAATGCATGCTAGCTATACGGACACAACACAGCATGTGGATGAGGCTTTATTCAACACAAAATGGCACAATGTTTCTTGTGTGTGACCAACTCCACTCAGGTCACTAACCTCACACACCATCACCATTACACCCGTTTCGCACGAAAAAACAGTTTCGTCACAGTGTGTGTAATGGTCATAGAACGCATTGCAGTGAAAACTGGTTTATTGCATAAACACCACAAAGCAAAGCTGTAACTGCTCCATTGAAGTGCAACCAACTCCACGTTCAGAGAGCACTTCATCACCACGGCAATTTTCAGTTAGCTTTGAAATGGAAGGCTCTTACATCAACTTCGGCTTTAAATACATGTTTGCTATACGGACTAAACAGCATGTGGATGAGGCTTTTACTCAACATCAATGGGCAGAGAGTTTCTTGTGTGAGACCAACTCCACTCAGGTCACTAACCTCACACACCATCACCATTAGACCCGTTTCGCACGAAAACCCTATTTCGTAACACTGAGCATATTTGCCATAAAACGCACTGTGTTGAAATTGAGCTTTATAAGATTCCAGAAAAAGCAAAGCAGTAACTGCTCCATTGAAATGCAATGAACTCCACGTTCAGAGATACCTTCATCGCCAAGGCAATTTTCAGCTAGCCTTGAAATGCAAGGCTCTGGCATCAGCTCCAGCACCAAGTACATGTTAACTATAGGGACACAAAACAGCATGTGGATGAGGCTTTTACTCAACACTAAATGGCACAATGTTTCTTGTGTGAGACCAACTCCACTCACGACACTAATCTCATACACTTACACCTTTAGACCCGTTTCGCACGAAAACCCTGCTTTGTAACTCTGTGCGTATTTGTCATAAAACGCACTGTGTTGAAATTGAGCTTTATGAGAATTCCACACAAAGCAAAGCTGTAACTGCTCCATTGAAATGCAACGAACTCCACGTTCAGAGATACTTCCATCGCCAAGGCAATTTTCAGCTAGCCTTGAAATGCAGGTCTCTTCCTTCAACTTCAGCTTTAAATACATGTTAGCTATAGGGACACAGCACAACATGTGGATGAGGCTTTTACTCAACATCAATGGGCAGAGAGTTTCTTGTGTGAGACCAACTCCACTCACGACACTAATCTCACACACCATCACCATTAGACCCGTTTCGCACGAAAACCCTGCTTTGTAACTCTGTGCGTATTTGCCATAAAACGCACTGTGTGAAAATTGAGCTTTATACGATTCCAGACAAAGCAAAGCAGTAACTGCTCCATTGAAATGCAATGAACTCCACGTTCAGAGATACCTTCATCGCCAAGGCAATTCTCAGCTAGCCTTCAAATGCAGGTCTCTTCCATCAACTTCAGCTTTAAATGCATGCTAGCTATACGGACACAACACAGCATGTGGATGAGGCTTTTACTCAGTATCAATGGGCAGAGAGTTTCTTGTGTGAGACCAACTCCACTCAGGTCACTAACCTCACACACCATCACCATTACACCCGTTTCGCACGAAAAAACAGTTTCGTCACAGTGTGTGTAATGGTCATAGAACGCATTGCAGTGAAAACTGATTTATTGCGTATACACCACAAAGCAAAGCTGTAACTGCTCCATTGAAGTGCAACCAACTCCACGTTCAGAGAGCACTTCATCACCACGGCAATTTTCAGTTAGCTTTGAAATGGAAGGCTCTTACATCAACTTCGGCTTTAAATACATGTTCGCTATACGGACTAAACAGCATGTGGATGAGGCTTTTACTCAACATCAATGGGCAGAGAGTTTCTTGTGTGAGACCAACTCCACTCAGGTCACTAACCTCACACACCATCACCATTAGACCCGTTTCGCACGAAAACCCTGTTTCGTAACACTGTGCATATTTGTCATAAAACGCACTGTTTTGAAATTGAGCTTTATGAGAATTCCACACAAAGCAAAGCTGCAACTGCTCCATTGAAATGCAACGAACTCCATGTTCAGAGATACTTCCATCGCCAAGGCAATTTTCAGCTAGCCTTGAAATGCAAGGCTCTGACATCAGCTCCAGCACCAAGTACATGTTAGCTATAGGGACACAGCACAGCATGTGGATGAGGCGTTCACTCAACACGAAAGGGCACAATGTTTCTTGTGTGAGACCTACTCCACTCAAGTCGCTAACCTCACACACTTACACCATTAGGCCCGTTTCGCACGAAAACCCTGCTTTGTAACTCTGTGCGTATTTGTCATAAAACGCACTGTTTTGAAATTGAGCTTTATGAGAATTCCACAAAAAGCAAAGCTGTAACTGCTCCATTGAAATGCAACGAACTCCACGTTCAGAGATACTTCCATCGCCAAGGCAATTTTCAGCTAGCCTTGGAATGCAGGTCTCTTCCTTCAACTTCAGCTTTAAATACATGTTCGCTATAGGGACACAACACAGCATGTGGATGAGGCTTTTACTCAACATCAATGGGCAGAGAGTTTCTTGTGTGAGACCAACTCCACTCACGACACTAATCTCACACACCATCACAATTAGACCCGTTTCGCACGAAAACCCTATTTCGTAACACTGAGCATATTTGCCATAAAATGCACTGTGTTGAAATTGAGCTTTATGAGAATTCCACACAAAGCAAATCTGCAACTGCTCCATTGAAATGCAACGAACTCCATGTTCAGAGATACTTCCATCGCCAAGGCAATTTTCAGCTAGCCTTGAAATGCAAGTCTCTGGCATCAGCTCCAGCACCAAGTACATGTTAACTATAGGGACACAACACAGCATGTGGATGAGGCTTTATTCAACACAAATGGCACAATGTTTCTTGTGTGAGACCAACTCCACTCAAGTCACTAACCTCACACACTTGCAGCATTAGACCCGTTTCACACGAAAACCCTGCTTTGTAACTCTGTGCGTATTTGCCATAAAACGCACTGTGTTGAAATTGAGCTTTATGAGAATTCCAGACAAAGCAAAGCTGTAACTGCTCCATTGAAATGCAATGAACTCCACGTTCAGAGATACCTTCATCGCCAAGGCAATTTTCAGCTAGCCTTCAAATGCAAGGCTCTGGCATCAACTCCAGCACCAAGTACATGTTAACTATAGGGACACAACACAGCATGTGGATGAGGCTTTATTCAACACAAATGGCACAATGTTTCTTGTGTGAGACCAACTCCACTCAAGTCACTAACCTCACACACTTGCACCATTAGACCCGTTTCGCACGAAAACCCTGCTTTGTAACTCTGTGCGTATTTGCCATAAAACGCACTGTGTTGAAATTGAGCTTTATGAGAATTCCAGACAAAGCAAAGCTGTAACTGCTCCATTGAAATGCAATAAACTCCACGTTCAGAGATACCTTCATCGCCATTGCAATTTTCAGTTAGCCTTGAAATGCAAGGCTCTGGCATCAGCTCCAGCACCAAGTACATGGTAGTTATAGGGACAGAACACAGTATGTGGATGAGGCTTTTACTCAACATCAATGGGCAGAGAGTTTCTTGTGTGAGACCAACTCCACTCACGACACTAATCTCACACACCATCACAATTAGACCCGTTTCGCACGAAAACCCTATTTCGTAACACTGAGCATATTTGCCATAAAACGCACTGTGTTGAAATTGAGCTTTATGAGAATTCCACACAAAACAAAGCTGCAACTGCTCCATTGAAAGGCAACGAACTCCATGTTCAGAGATACTTCCATCGCCAAGGCAATTTTCAGCTAGGCTTGAAATGCAAGGCTCTGGCATCAGCTCCAGCACCAAGTACATGTTAGCTATAGGGACACAACACAGCATGTGGATGAGGCTTCATTCAACACAAAAGGGCACAATGTTTCTTGTGTGTGACCAACTCCACTCAGGTCACTAACCTCACACACCATCACCATTACACCCGTTTCGCACGAAAAAACAGTTTCGTCACAGTGTGTGTAATGGTCATAGAACGCATTGCAGTGAAAACTGGTTTATTGCATAAACACCACAAAGCAAAGCTGTAACTGCTCCATTGAAGTGCAACCAACTCCACGTTCAGAGAGCACTTCATCACCACGGCAATTTTCAGTTAGCTTTGAAATGGAAGGCTCTTACATCAACTTCGGCTTTAAATACATGTTTGCTATACGGACTAAACAGCATGTGGATGAGGCTTTTACTCAACATCAATGGGCAGAGAGTTTCTTGTGTGAGACCAACTCCACTCAGGTCACTAACCTCACACACCATCACCATTAGACCCGTTTCGCACGAAAACCCTATTTCGTAACACTGAGCATATTTGCCATAAAACGCACTGTGTTGAAATTGAGATTTATAAGATTCCAGACAAAGCAAAGCAGTAACTGCTTCATTGAAATGCAATGAACTCCACGTTCAGAGATACCTTCATCGCCAAGGCAATTTTCAGCTAGCCTTGAAATGCAGGTCTCTTCCTTCAACTTCAGCTTTAAATACATGTTAGCTATAGGGACACAACACAGGATGTGGATGAGGCTTTTACTCAACATCAATGGGCAGAGAGTTTCTTGTGTGAGACCAACTCCACTCACGACACTAATCTCACACACTTACACCATTAGACCCGTTTCGCACGAAAACCCTGCTTTGTAACTCTGTGCGTATTTGCCATAAAACGCACTGTGTGAAAATTGAGCCAAGTGGTTCTTGTGGGAGAACAACTCCATTTGGCTCACTAACTTCACACACCATCAGGCTTCCAAGCAGCTCTCAAGGAAACTCAGTTTTCACACTCTATGCTTAGTGCCCTTTGTATGGCTAGGACTGAAATGAACCTGGTAGAGCATCCCACACAAACGAATGCTCCACATGCGGGTTTCACATGCCACCAACTCCACATTCACAGGCAATTTCAGCGCCACAGCCGTTTTCAGATAGCCCTCAATGCAAAGGCTCTAGACGCAAATATTGGTGTGAGAGCTAATTCAATCAAGGAAACACTGCATGTTGGTGAAGGGCATATTGAAGAAGGATCAGCCGAGTGGTTCTTGTGGGAGAACAACTCCATTTGGCTCACTAACTTCACACACCATCAGGCTTCCAAGCAGCTCTCAAGGAAACTCAGTTTTCACACTCTATGCTTAGTGCCCTTTGAGTGCATTATCTAGGAATGAACCTGGTAGAGCATCCCACACAAACGAATGCTCCACATGCGGGTTTCACATGCCACCAACTCCACATTCACAGGCAACTTCAGCGCCACAGCCGTTTTCAGATAGCCCTCAATGCAAAGGCTCTAGACGCAAATATTGGTGTGAGAGCTAATTCAATCAAGGAAACACTGCATGTTGGTGAAGGGCATATTGAAGAAGGATCAGCCGAGTGGTTCTTGTGGGAGAACAACTCCATTTGGCTCACTAACTTCACACACCATCAGGCTTCCAAGCAGCTCTCAAGGAAACTCAGTTTTCACACTCTATGCTTAGTGCCCTTTGAGTGCATTATCTAGGAATGAACCTGGTAGAGCATCCCACACAAACGAATGCTCCACATGCGGGTTTCACATGCCACCAACTCCACATTCACAGGCAACTTCAGCGCCACAGCCGTTTTCAGATAGCCCTCAATGCAAAGGCTCTAGACGCAAATATTGGTGTGAGAGCTAATTCAATCAAGGAAACACTGCATGTTGATGAAGGGCATATTGAAGAAGGATCAGCCGAGTGGTTCTTGTGGGAGAACAACTCCATTTGGCTCACTAACTTCACACACCATCAGGCTTCCAAGCAGCTCTCAAGGAAACTCAGTTTTCACACTCTATGCTTAGTGCCCTTTGTATGGCTAGGACTGAAATGAACCTGGTAGAGCATCCCACACAAACGAATGCTCCACATGCGGGTTTCACATGCCACCAACTCCACATTCACAGGCAACTTCAGCGCCACAGCCGTTTTCAGATAGCCCTCAATGCAAAGGCTCTAGACGCAAATATTGGTGTGAGAGCTAATTCAATCAAGGAAACACGGCATGTTGGTGAAGGGCATATTGAAGAAGGATCAGCCGAGTGGTTCTTGTGGGAGAACAACTCCATTTGGCTCACTAACTTCACACACCATCAGGCTTCCAAGCAGCTGTCAAGGAAACTCAGTTTTCACACTCTATGCTTAGTGATCTTTGAGTGCATTATCTAGGAATGAACCTGGTAGAGCATCCCACACAAACGAAAGCTCCACATGCGGGTTTCACATGCCACCAACTCCACATTCACAGGCAACTTCAGCGCCACAGCCGTTTTCAGATAGCCCTCAATGCAAAGGCTCTAGACGCAAATATTGGTGTGAGAGCTAATTCAATCAAGGAAACACTGCATGTTGGTGAAGGGCATATTGAAGAAGAATCAGCCGAGTGGTTCTTGTGGGAGAACAACTCCATTTGGCTCACTAACTTCACACACCATCAGGCTTCCAAACAGCTCTCAAGGAAACTCAGTTTTCACACTCTATGCTTAGTGCCCTTTGAGTGCATTATCTAGGAATGAATCTGGTAGAGCATCCCACACAAACGAATGCTCCACATGCGGGTTTCACATGCCACCAACTCCACATTCACAGGCAACTTCAGCGCCACAGCCGTTTTCAGATAGCCCTCAATGCAAAGGCTCTAGACGCAAATATTGGTGTGAGAGCTAATTCAATCAAGGAAACACTGCATGTTGGTGAAGGGCATATTGAAGAAGGATCAGCCGAGTGGTTCTTGTGGGAGAACAACTCCATTTGGCTCACTAACTTCACACACCATCAGGCTTCCAAGCAGCTGTCAAGGAAACTCAGTTTTCACACTCTATGCTTAGTGCCCTTTGAGTGCATTATCTAGGAATGAACCTGGTAGAGCATCCCACACAAACGAAAGCTCCACATGCGGGTTTCACATGCCACCAACTCCACATTCACAGGCAACTTCAGCGCCACAGCCGTTTTCAGATAGCCCTCAATGCAAAGGCTCTAGACGCAAATATTGGTGTGAGAGCTAATTCAATCAAGGAAACACTGCATGTTGGTGAAGGGCATATTGAAGAAGAATCAGCCGAGTGGTTCTTGTGCGAGAACAACTCCATTTGGCTCACTAACTTCACACACCATCAGGCTTCCAAACAGCTCTCAAGGAAACTCAGTTTTCACACTCTATGCTTAGTGCCCTTTGAGTGCATTATCTAGGAATGAATCTGGTAGAGCATCCCACACAAACGAATGCTCCACATGCGGGTTTCACATGCCACCAACTCCACATTCACAGGCAACTTCAGCGCCACAGCCGTTTTCAGATAGCCCTCAATGCAAAGGCTCTAGACGCAAATATTGGTGTGAGAGCTAATTCAATCAAGGAAACACTGCATGTTGGTGAAGGGCATATTGAAGAAGGATCAGCCGAGTGGTTCTTGTGGGAGAACAACTCCATTTGGCTCACTAACTTCACACACCATCAGGCTTCCAAGCAGCTCTCAAGGAAACTCAGTTTTCACACTCTATGCTTAGTGCCCTTTGAGTGCATTATCTAGGAATGAACCTGGTAGAGCATCCCACACAAACGAATGCTCCACATGCGGGTTTCACATGCCACCAACTCCACATTCACAGGCAACTTCAGCGCCACAGCCATTTTCAGATAGCCCTCAATGCAAAGGCTCTAGACGCAAATATCGGTGTGAGAGCTAATTCAATCAAGGAAACACTGCATGTTGGTGAAGGGCATATTGAAGAAGGATCAGCCGAGTGGTTCTTGTGGGAGAACAACTCCATTTGGCTCACTAACTTCACACACCATCAGGCTTCCAAGCAGCTCTCAAGGAAACTCAGTTTTCACACTCTATGCTTAGTGCCCTTTGTATGGCTAGCACTGAAATGAACCTGGTAGAGCATCCCACACAAACGAATGCTCCACATGCGGGTTTCACATGCCACCAACTCCACATTCACAGGCAACTTCAGCGCCACAGCCGTTTTCAGATAGCCCTCAATGCAAAGGCTCTAGGCGCAAATATTGGTGTGAGAGCTAATTCAATCAAGGAAACACTGCATGTTGGTGAAGGGCATATTGAAGAAGGATCAGCCGAGTGGTTCTTGTGGGAGAACAACTCCATTTGGCTCACTAACTTCACACACCATCAGGCTTCCAAGCAGCTCTCAAGGAAACTCAGTTTTCACACTCTATGCTTAGTGCCCTTTGAGTGCATTATCTAGGAATGAATCTGGTAGAGCATCCCACACAAACGAATGCTCCACATGCGGGTTTCACATGCCACCAACTCCACATTCACAGGCAACTTCAGCGCCACAGCCGTTTTCAGATAGCCCTCAATGCAAAGGCTCTAGACGCAAATATTGGTGTGAGAGCTGATTCAATCAAGGAAACACTGCATGTTGGTGAAGGGCATATTGAAGAAGGATCAGCCGAGTGGTTCTTGTGGGAGAACAACTCCATTTGGCTCACTAACTTCACACACCATCAGGCTTCCAAGCAGCTCTCAAGGAAACTCAGTTTTCACACTCTATGCTTAGTGCCCTTTGAGTGCATTATCTAGGAATGAACCTGGTAGAGCATCCCACACAAACGAATGCTCCACATGCGGGTTTCACATGCCACCAACTCCACATTCACAGGCAACTTCAGCGCCACAGCCGTTTTCAGATAGCCCTCAATGCAAAGGCTCTAGACGCAAGTATTGGTGTGAGAGCTAATTCAATCAAGGAAACACTGCATGTTGGTGAAGGGCATATTGAAGAAGGATCAGCCGAGTGGTTCTTGTGGGAGAACAACTCCATTTGGCTCACTAACTTCACACACCATCAGGCTTCCAAGCAGCTCTCAAGGAAACTCAGTTTTCACACTCTATGCTTAGTGCCCTTTGTATGGCTAGGACTGAAATGAACCTGGTAGAGCATCCCACACAAACGAATGCTCCACATGCGGGTTTCACATGCCACCAACTCCACATTCACAGGCAACTTCAGCGCCACAGCCGTTTTCAGATAGCCCTCAATGCAAAGGCTCTAGACGCAAATATTGGTGTGAGAGCTAATTCAATCAAGGAAACACTGCATGTTGGTGAAGGGCATATTGAAGAAGGATCAGCCGAGTGGTTCTTGTGGGAGAACAACTCCATTTGGCTCACTAACTTCACACACCATCAGGCTTCCAAGCAGCTCTCAAGGAAACTCAGTTTTCACACTCTATGCTTAGTGCCCTTTGAGTGCATTATCTAGGAATGAACCTGGTAGAGCATCCCACACAAACGAATGCTCCACATGCGGGTTTCACATGCCACCAACTCCACATTCACAGGCAACTTCAGCGCCACAGCCGTTTTCAGATAGCCCTCAATGCAAAGGCTCTAGACGCAAATATTGGTGTGAGAGCTAATTCAATCAAGGAAACACTGCATGTTGGTGAAGGGCATATTGAAGAAGGATCAGCCGAGTGGTTCTTGTGGGAGAACAACTCCATTTGGCTCACTAAGTTCACACACCATCAGGCTTCCAAGCAGCTCTCAAGGAAACTCAGTTTTCACACTCTATGCTTAGTGCTCTTTGTGTGCATTATCTAGGAATGAACCTGGTAGAGCATCCCACACAAACGAATGCTCCACATGCGGGTTTCACGTGCCACCAACTCCACATTCACAGGCAACTTCAGCGCCACAGCCGTTTTCAGATAGCCCTCAATGCAAAGGCTCTAGACGCAAATATTGGTGTGAGAGCTAATTCAATCAAGGAAACACTGCATGTTGGTGAAGGGCATATTGAAGAAGGATCAGCCGAGTGGTTCTTGTGGGAGAACAACTCCATTTGGCTCACTAACTTCACACACCATCAGGCTTCCAAGCAGCTCTCAAGGAAACTCAGTTTTCACACTCTATGCTTAGTGCCCTTTGAGTGCATTATCTAGGAATGAACCTGGTAGAGCATCCCACACAAACGAATGCTCCACATGCGGGTTTCACATGCAACCAACTCCACATTCACAGGCAACTTCAGCGCCACAGCCGTTTTCAGATAGCCCTCAATGCAAAGGCTCTAGACGCAAATATTGGTGTGAGAGCTAATTCAATCAAGGAAACACTGCATGTTGGTGAAGGGCATATTGAAGAAGGATCAGCCGAGTGGTTCTTGTGGGAGAACAACTCCATTTGGCTCACTAACTTCACACACCATCAGGCTTCCAAGCAGCTCTCAAGGAAACTCAGTTTTCACACTCTATGCTTAGTGCCCTTTGTATGGCTAGGACTGAAATGAACCTGGTAGAGCATCCCACACAAACGAATGCTCCACATGCGGGTTTCACATGCCACCAACTCCACATTCACAGGCAACTTCAGCGCCACAGCCGTTTTCAGATAGCCCTCAATGCAAAGGATCTAGACGCAAATATTGGTGTGAGAGCTAATTCAATCAAGGAAACACTGCATGTTGGTGAAGGGCATATTGAAGAAGGATCAGCCGAGTGGTTCTTGTGGGAGAACAACTCCATTTGGCTCACTAACTTCACACACCATGAGGCTTCCAAGCAGCTCTCAAGGAAACTCAGTTTTCACACTCTATGCTTAGTGCCCTTTGAGTGCATTATCTAGGAATGAACCTGGTAGAGCATCCCACACAAACGAATGCTCCACATGCGGGTTTCACATGCCACCAACTCCACATTGACAGGCAACTTCAGCGCCACAGCCGTTTTCAGATAGCCCTCAATGCAAAGGCTCTAGACGCAAATATTGGTGTGAGAGCTAATTCAATCAAGGAAACACTGCATGTTGGTGAAGGGCATATTGAAGAAGGATCAGCCGAGTGGTTCTTGTGGGAGAACAACTCCATTTGGCTCACTAACTTCACACACCATCAGGCTTCCAAGCAGCTCTCAAGGAAACTCAGTTTTCACACTCTATGCTTAGTGCCCTTTGTATGGCTAGGACTGAAATGAACCTGGTAGAGCATCCCACACAAACGAATGCTCCACATGCGGGTTTCACATGCCACCAACTCCACATTCACAGGCAACTTCAGCGCCACAGCCGTTTTCAGATAGCCCTCAATGCAAAGGCTCTAGACGCAAATATTGGTGTGAGAGCTAATTCAATCAAGGAAACACTGCATGTTGGTGAAGGGCATATTGAAGAAGGATCAGCCGAGTGGTTCTTGTGGGAGAACAACTCCATTTGGCTCACTAACTTCACACACCATCAGGCTTCCAAGCAGCTCTCAAGGAAACTCAGTTTTCACACTCTATGCTTAGTGCTCTTTGTGTGCATTATCTAGGAATGAACCTGGTAGAGCATCCCACACAAACGAATGCTCCACATGCGGGTTTCACGTGCCACCAACTCCACATTCACAGGCAACTTCAGCGCCACAGCCGTTTTCAGATAGCCCTCAATGCAAAGGCTCTAGACGCAAATATTGGTGTGAGAGCTAATTCAATCTAGGAAACACTGCATGTTGGTGAAGGGCATATTGAAGAAGGATCAGCCGAGTGGTTCTTGTGGGAGAACAACTCCATTTGGCTCACTAACTTCACACACCATCAGGCTTCCAAGCAGCTCTCAAGGAAACTCACTTTTCATACTCTATGTTTAGTGCCCCTTGAATGCATTATCTAGGAATGAACCTGGTAGAGCATCCCACACAAACGAATGCTCCACATGCGGGTTTCACATGCCACCAACTCCACATTCACAGGCAACTTCAGCGCCACAGCCGTTTTTCAGATAGCCCTCAAAGCAAAGGCTCTAGACGCAAATATTGGTGTGAGAGCTAATTCAATCAAGGAAACACTGCATGTTGGTGAAGGGCATATTGAAGAAGGATCAGCCGAGTGGTTCTTGTGGGAGAACAACTCCATTTGGCTCACTAACTTCACACACCATCAGGCTTCCAAGCAGCTCTCAAGGAAACTCAGTTTTCACACTCTATGCTTAGTGCTCTTTGTGTGACTAGGACTGAAATGAAGCTTGGTCAGCATTCCACACAAAAGAATGCTCCACATGCGGGTTTCACATGCCACCAACTCCACATTCACAGGCAACTTCAGCGCCACAGCCGTTTTCAGATAGCCCTCAATGCAAAGGCTCTAGACGCAAATATTGGTGTGAGCTAATTCAATCAAGGAAACACTGCATGTTGGTGAAGGGCATATTGAAGAAGGATCAGCCGAGTGGTTCTTGTGGGAGAACAACTCCATTTGGCTCACTAACTTCACACACCATCAGGCTTCCAAGCAGCTCTCAAGGAAACTCAGTTTTCACACTCTATGCTTAGTGCCCTTTGAGTGCATTATCTAGGAATGAACCTGGTAGAGCATCCCACACAAACGAATGCTCCACATGCGGGTTTCACATGCCACCAACTCCACATTCACAGGCAACTTCAGCGCCACAGCCGTTTTCAGATAGCCCTCAATGCAAAGACTCTAGACGCAAATATTGGTGTGAGAGCTAATTCAATCAAGGAAACACTGCACGTTGGTGAAGGGCATATTGAAGAAGGATCAGCCGAGTGGTTCTTGTGGGAGAACAACTCCATTTGGCTCACTAACTTCACACACCATCAGGCTTCCAAGCAGCTCTCAAGGAAACTCAGTTTTCACACTCTATGCTTAGTGCTCTTTGTGTGCCTAGGACTGAAATGAAGCTTGGTGAGCATCCCACACAAACGAATGCTCCACATGCGGGTTTCACATGCCACCAACTCCACATTCACAGGCAACTTCAGCGCCACAGCCGTTTTCAGATAGCCCTCAATGCAAAGGCTCTAGACGCAAATATTGGTGTGAGAGCTAATTCAATCAAGGAAACACTGCATGTTGGTGAAGGGCATATTGAAGAAGGATCAGCCGAGTGGTTCTTGTGGGAGAACAACTCCATTTGGCTCACTAACTTCACACACCATCAGGCTTCCAAGCAGCTCTCAAGGAAACTCAGTTTTCATACTCTATGTTTAGTGCCCTTTGAGTGCATGTTCTACCAATAAACCTGGTAGAGCATCCCACACAAACGAATGCTCCACATGCGGGTTTCACATGCCACCAACTCCACATTCACAGGCAACTTCAGCGCCACAGCCGTTTTCAGATAGCCCTCAATGCAAAGGCTCTAGACGCAAATATTGGTGTGAGAGCTAATTCAATCAAGGAAACACTGCATGTTGGTGAAGGGCATATTGAAGAAGGATCAGCCGAGTGGTTCTTGTGGGAGAACAACTCCATTTGGCTCACTAACTTCACACACCATCAGGCTTTCAAGCAGCTCTCAAGGAAACTCAGTTTTCACACTCTATGTTTAATTCAAATTGAATGCATTATCTAGGAATGAACCTGGTAGAGCATCCCACACAAACGAATGCTCCACATGCGGGTTTCACATGCCACCAACTCCACATTCACAGGCAACTTCAGCGCCACAGCCGTTTTCAGATAGCCCTCAATGCAAAGGCTCTAGACGCAAATATTGGTGTGAGAGCTAATTCAATCAAGGAAACACTGCATGTTGGTGAAGGGCATATTGAAGAAGGATCAGCCGAGTGGTTCTTGTGGGAGAACAACTCCATTTGGCTCACTAACTTCACACACCATCAGGCTTCCAAGCAGCTCTCAAGGAAACTCAGTTTTCACACTCTATGCTTAGTGCTCTTTGTGTGCCTAGGACTGAAATGAAGCTTGGTGAGCATCCCACACAAACGAATGCTCCACATGCGGGTTTCACATGCCACCAACTCCACATTGACAGGCAACTTCAGCGCCACAGCCGTTTTCAGATAGCCCTCAATGCAAAGGCTCTAGACGCAAATATTGGTGTGAGAGCTAATTCAATCAAGGAAACACTGCATGTTGGTGAAGGGCATATTGAAGAAGGATCAGCCGAGTGGTTCTTGTGGGAGAACAACTCCATTTGGCTCACTAACTTCACACACCATCAGGCTTCCAAGCAGCTCTCAAGGAAACTCAGTTTTCATACTCTATGTTTAGTGCCCTTTGAGTGCATGTTCTACGAATAAACCTGGTAGAGCATCCCACACAAACGAATGCTCCACATGCGGGTTTCACATGCCACCAACTCCACATTGACAGGCAACTTCAGCGCCACAGCCGTTTTCAGATAGCCCTCAATGCAAAGGCTCTAGACGCAAATATTGGTGTGAGAGCTAATTCAATCAAGGAAACACTGCATGTTGGTGAAGGGCATATTGAAGAAGGATCAGCCGAGTGGTTCTTGTGGGAGAACAACTCCATTTGGCTCACTAACTTCACACACCATCAGGCTTCCAAGCAGCTCTCAAGGAAACTCAGTTTTCACACTCTATGCTTAGTGCCCTTTGAGTGCCTAGGACTGAAATGAAGATTGGTGAGCATCCCACATAAACGAATGCTCCACTTGCGGGTTTCACATGCCACCAACTCCACATTCACAGGCAACTTCAGCGCCACAGCCGTTTTCAGATAGCCCTCAATGCAAAGGCTCTAGACGCAAATATTGGTGTGAGAGCTAATTCAAT
>NW_026700870.1:0-30750 GCF_030435755.1 Ochotona princeps | reverse complement strand
GAATGCTCCACATGCGGGTTTCACATGCCACCAACTCCACATTCACAGGCAACTTCAGCGCCACAGCCGTTTTCAGATAGCCCTCAATGCAAAGGCTCTAGACGCAAATATTGGTGTGAGAGCTAATTCAATCAAGGAAACACTGCATGTTGGTGAAGGGCATATTGAAGAAGGATCAGCCGAGTGGTTCTTGTGGGAGAACAACTCCATTTGGCTCACTAACTTCACACACCATCAGGCTTCCAAGCAGCTCTCAAGGAAACTCAGTTTTCACACTCTATGCTTAGTGCCCTTTGTATGGCTAGGACTGAAATGAACCTGGTAGAGCATCCCACACAAACGAATGCTCCACATGCGGGTTTCACATGCCACCAACTCCACATTCACAGGCAACTTCAGCGCCACAGCCGTTTTCAGATAGCCCTCAATGCAAAGGCTCTAGACGCAAATATTGGTGTGAGAGCTAATTCAATCAAGGAAACACTGCATGTTGGTGAAGGGCATATTGAAGAAGGATCAGCCGAGTGGTTCTTGTGGGAGAACAACTCCATTTGGCTCACTAACTTCACACACCATCAGGCTTCCAAGCAGCTCTCAAGGAAACTCAGTTTTCACACTCTATGCTTAGTGCCCTTTTGAGTGCATTATCTAGGAATGAACCTGGTAGAGCATCCCACACAAACGAATGCTCCACATGCGGGTTTCACATGCCACCAACTCCACATTCACAGGCAACTTCAGCGCCACAGCCGTTTTCAGATAGCCCTCAATGCAAAGGCTCTAGACGCAAATATTGGTGTGAGAGCTAATTCAATCAAGGAAACACTGCATGTTGGTGAAGGGCATATTGAAGAAGGATCAGCCGAGTGGTTCTTGTGGGAGAACAACTCCATTTGGCTCACTAACTTCACACACCATCAGGCTTCCAAGCAGCTCTCAAGGAAACTCAGTTTTCACACTCTATGCTTAGTGCCCTTTGTATGGCTAGGACTGAAATGAACCTGGTAGAGCATCCCACACAAACGAATGCTCCACATGCGGGTTTCACATGCCACCAACTCCACATTCACAGGCAACTTCAGCGCCACAGCCGTTTTCAGATAGCCCTCAATGCAAAGGCTCTAGACGCAAATATTGGTGTGAGAGCTAATTCAATCAAGGAAACACTGCATGTTGGTGAAGGGCATATTGAAGAAGGATCAGCCGAGTGGTTCTTGTGGGAGAACAACTCCATTTGGCTCACTAACTTCACACACCATCAGACTTCCAAGCAGCTCTCAAGGAAACTCAGTTTTCACACTCTATGCTTAGTGCCCTTTGTATGGCTAGGACTGAAATGAACCTGGTAGAGCATCCCACACAAACGAATGCTCCACATGCGGGTTTCACATGCCACCAACTCCACATTCACAGGCAACTTCAGCGCCACAGCCGTTTTCAGATAGCCCTCAATGCAAAGGCTCTAGACGCAAATATTGGTGTGAGAGCTAATTCAATCAAGGAAACACTGCATGTTGGTGAAGGGCATATTGAAGAAGGATCAGCCGAGTGGTTCTTGTGGGAGAACAACTCCATTTGGCTCACTAACTTCACACACCATCAGGCTTCCAAGCAGCTCTCAAGGAAACTCAGTTTTCACACTCTATGCTTAGTGCCCTTTGAGTGCATTATCTAGGAATGAACCTGGTAGAGCATCCCACACAAACGAATGCTCCACATGCGGGTTTCACATGCCACCAACTCCACATTCACAGGCAACTTCAGCGCCACAGCCGTTTTCAGATAGCCCTCAATGCAAAGGCTCTAGACGCAAATATTGGTGTGAGAGCTAATTCAATCAAGGAAACACTGCATGTTGGTGAAGGGCATATTGAAGAAGGATCAGCCGAGTGGTTCTTGTGGGAGAACAACTCCATTTGGCTCACTAACTTCACACACCATCAGGCTTCCAAGCAGCTCTCAAGGAAACTCAGTTTTCACACTCTATGCTTAGTGCCCTTTGTATGGCTAGGACTGAAATGAACCTGGTAGAGCATCCCACACAAACGAATGCTCCACATGCGGGTTTCACATGCCACCAACTCCACATTCACAGGCAACTTCAGCGCCACAGCCGTTTTCAGATAGCCCTCAATGCAAAGGCTCTAGACGCAAATATTGGTGTGAGAGCTAATTCAATCAAGGAAACACTGCATGTTGGTGAAGGGCATATTGAAGAAGGATCAGCCGAGTGGTTCTTGTGGGAGAACAACTCCATTTGGCTCACTAACTTCACACACCATCAGGCTTCCAAGCAGCTCTCAAGGAAACTCAGTTTTCACACTCTATGCTTAGTGCCCTTTGAGTGCATTATCTAGGAATGAACCTGGTAGAGCATCCCACACAAACGAATGCTCCACATGCGGGTTTCACATGCCACCAACTCCACATTCTCAGGCAACTTCAGCGCCACAGCCGTTTTCAGATAGCCCTCAATGCAAAGGCTCTAGACGCAAATATCGGTGTGAGAGCTAATTCAATCAAGGAAACACTGCATGTTGGTGAAGGGCATATTGAAGAAGGATCAGCCGAGTGGTTCTTGTGGGAGAACAACTCCATTTGGCTCACTAACTTCACACACCATCAGGCTTCCAAGCAGCTCTCAAGGAAACTCAGTTTTCACACTCTATGCTTAGTGCCCTTTGAATGGCTAGGACTGAAATGAACCTGGTAGAGCATCCCACACAAACGAATGCTCCACATGCGGGTTTCACATGCCACCAACTCCACATTCACAGGCAACTTCAGCGCCACAGCCGTTTTCAGATAGCCCTCAATGCAAAGGCTCTAGACGCAAATATTGGTGTGAGAGCTAATTCAATCAAGGAAACACTGCATGTTGGTGAAGGGCATATTGAAGAAGGATCAGCCGAGTGGTTCTTGTGGGAGAACAACTCCATTTGGCTCACTAACTTCACACACCATCAGGCTTCCAAGCAGCTCTCAAGGAAACTCAGTTTTCACACTCTATGCTTAGTGCCCTTTGAGTGCATTATCTAGGAATGAACCTGGTAGAGCATCCCACACAAACGAATGCTCCACATGCGGGTTTCACATGCCACCAACTCCACATTCACAGGCAACTTCAGCGCCACAGCCGTTTTCAAATAGCCCTCAATGCAAAGGCTCTAGACGCAAATATTGGTGTGAGAGCTAATTCAATCAAGGAAACACTGCATGTTGGTGAAGGGCATATTGAAGAAGGATCAGCCGAGTGGTTCTTGTGGGAGAACAACTCCATTTGGCTCACTAACTTCACACACCATCAGGCTTCCTAGCAGCTCTCAAGGAAACTCAGTTTTCACACTCTATGCTTAGTGCCCTTTGAGTGCATTATCTAGGAATGAACCTGGTAGAGCATCCCACACAAACGAATGCTCCACATGCGGGTTTCACATGCCACCAACTCCACATTCACAGGCAACTTCAGCGCCACAGCCGTTTTCAAATAGCCCTCAATGCAAAGGCTCTAGACGCAAATATTGGTGTGAGAGCTAATTCAATCAAGGAAACACTGCATGTTGGTGAAGGGCATATTGAAGAAGGATCAGCCGAGTGGTTCTTGTGGGAGAACAACTCCATTTGGCTCACTAACTTCACACACCATCAGGCTTCCAAGCAGCTCTCAAGGAAACTCAGTTTTCACACTCTATGCTTAGTGCCCTTTGTATGGCTAGGACTGAAATGAACCTGGTAGAGCATCCCACACAAACGAATGCTCCACATGCGGGTTTCACATGCCACCAACTCCACATTCACAGGCAACTTCAGCGCCACAGCCATTTTCAGATAGCCCTCAATGCAAAGGCTCTAGACGCAAATATTGGTGTGAGAGCTAATTCAATCAAGAAAACACTGCATGTTGGTGAAGGGCATATTGAAGAAGGATCAGCCGAGTGGTTCTTGTGGGAGAACAACTCCATTTGGCTCACTAACTTCACACACCATCAGGCTTCCAAGCAGCTCTCAAGGAAACTCAGTTTTCACACTCTATGCTTAGTGCCCTTTGAGTGCATTATCTAGGAATGAACCTGGTAGAGCATCCCACACAAACGAATGCTCCACATGCGGGTTTCACATGCCACCAACTCCACATTCACAGGCAACTTCAGCGCCACAGCCGTTTTCAGATAGCCCTCAATGCAAAGGCTCTAGACGCAAATATTGGTGTGAGAGCTAATTCAATCAAGGAAACACTGCATGTTGGTGAAGGGCATATTGAAGAAGGATCAGCCGAGTGGTTCTTGTGGGAGAACAACTCCATTTGGCTCACTAACTTCACACACCATCAGGCTTCCAAGCAGCTCTCAAGGAAACTCAGTTTTCACACTCTATGCTTAGTGCCCTTTGAGTGCATTATCTAGGAATGAACCTGGTAGAGCATCCCACACAAACGAATGCTCCACATGCGGGTTTCACATGCCACCAACTCCACATTCACAGGCAACTTCAGCGCCACAGCCGTTTTCAAATAGCCCTCAATGCAAAGGCTCTAGACGCAAATATTGGTGTGAGAGCTAATTCAATCAAGGAAACACTGCATGTTGGTGAAGGGCATATTGAAGAAGGATCAGCCGAGTGGTTCTTGTGGGAGAACAACTCCATTTGGCTCACTAACTTCACACACCATCAGGCTTCCAAGCAGCTCTCAAGGAAACTCAGTTTTCACACTCTATGCTTAGTGCCCTTTGAGTGCATTATCTAGGAATGAACCTGGTAGAGCATCCCACAGAAACGAATGCTCCACATGCGGGTTTCACATGCCACCAACTCCACATTCACAGGCAACTTCAGCGCCACAGCCGTTTTCAGATAGCCCTCAATGCAAAGGCTCTAGACGCAAATATTGGTGTGAGAGCTAATTCAATCAAGGAAACACTGCATGTTGGTGAAGGGCATATTGAAGAAGGATCAGCCGAGTGGTTCTTGTGGGAGAACAACTCCATTTGGCTCACTAACTTCACACACCATCAGGCTTCCAAGCAGCTCTCAAGGAAACTCAGTTTTCACACTCTATGCTTAGTGCCCTTTGTATGGCTAGGACTGAAATGAACCTGGTAGAGCATCCCACACAAACGAATGCTCCACATGCGGGTTTCACATGCCACCAACTCCACATTCACAGGCAACTTCAGCGCCACAGCCGTTTTCAGATAGCCCTCAATGCAAAGGCTCTAGACGCAAATATTGGTGTGAGAGCTAATTCAATCAAGGAAACACTGCATGTTGGTGAAGGGCATATTGAAGAAGGATCAGCCGAGTGGTTCTTGTGGGAGAACAACTCCATTTGGCTCACTAACTTCACACACCATCAGGCTTCCAAGCAGCTCTCAAGGAAACTCAGTTTTCACACTCTATGCTTAGTGCCCTTTGAGTGCATTATCTAGGAATGAACCTGGTAGAGCATCCCACACAAACGAATGCTCCACATGCGGGTTTCACATGCCACCAACTCCACATTCACAGGCAACTTCAGCGCCACAGCCGTTTTCAGATAGCCCTCAATGCAAAGGCTCTAGACGCAAATATCGGTGTGAGAGCTAATTCAATCAAGGAAACACTGCATGTTGGTGAAGGGCATATTGAAGAAGGATCAGCCGAGTGGTTCTTGTGGGAGAACAACTCCATTTGGCTCACTAACTTCACACACCATCAGGCTTCCAAGCAGCTCTCAAGGAAACTCAGTTTTCACACTCTATGCTTAGTGCCCTTTGAGTGTATTATCTAGGAATGAACCTGGTAGAGCATCCCAGACAAACGAATGCTCCACATGCGGGTTTCACATGCCACCAACTCCACATTCACAGGCAACTTCAGCGCCACAGCCGTTTTCAGATAGCCCTCAATGCAAAGGCTCTAGACGCAAATATTGGTGTGAGAGCTAATTCAATCAAGGAAACACTGCATGTTGTTGAAGGGCATATTGAAGAAGGATCAGCCGAGTGGTTCTTGTGGGAGAACAACTCCATTTGGCTCACTAACTTCACACACCATCAGGCTTCCAAGCAGCTCTCAAGGAAACTCAGTTTTCACACTCTATGCTTAGTGCCCTTTGAGTGCATTATCTAGGAATGAACCTGGTAGAGCATCCCACACAAACGAATGCTCCACATGCGGGTTTCACATGCCACCAACTCCACATTCACAGGCAACTTCAGCGCCACAGCCGTTTTCAAATAGCCCTCAATGCAAAGGCTCTACACGCAAATATTGGTGTGAGAGCTAATTCAATCAAGGAAACACTGCATGTTGGTGAAGGGCATATTGAAGAAGGATCAGCCGAGTGGTTCTTGTGGGAGAACAACTCCATTTGGCTCACTAACTTCACACACCATCAGGCTTCCAAGCAGCTCTCAAGGAAACTCAGTTTTCACACTCTATGCTTAGTGCCCTTTGTATGGCTAGGACTGAAATGAACCTGGTAGAGCATCCCAGACAAACGAATGCTCCACATGCGGGTTTCACATGCCACCAACTCCACATTCACAGGCAACTTCAGCGCCACAGCCATTTTCAGATAGCCCTCAATGCAAAGGCTCTAAACGCAAATATTGGTGTG
Organism: Ochotona princeps; assembly: GCF_030435755.1. NCBI lineage: Eukaryota > Metazoa > Chordata > Mammalia > Lagomorpha > Ochotonidae > Ochotona > Ochotona princeps. The sequence continues at coordinate 24,152 of NW_026700870.1, read as the reverse complement.
AGAGCTAATTCAATCAAGAAAACACTGCATGTTGGTGAAGGGCATATTGAAGAAGGATCAGCCGAGTGGTTCTTGTGGGAGAACAACTCCATTTGGCTCACTAACTTCACACACCATCAGGCTTCCAAGCAGCTCTCAAGGAAACTCAGTTTTCACACTCTATGCTTAGTGCCCTTTGAGTGCATTATCTAGGAATGAACCTGGTAGAGCATCCCACACAAACGAATGCTCCACATGCGGGTTTCACATGCCACCAACTCCACATTCACAGGCAACTTCAGCGCCACAGCCGTTTTCAGATAGCCCTCAATGCAAAGGCTCTAGACGCAAATATTGGTGTGAGAGCTAATTCAATCAAGGAAACACTGCATGTTGGTGAAGGGCATATTGAAGAAGGATCAGCCGAGTGGTTCTTGTGGGAGAACAACTCCATTTGGCTCACTAACTTCACACACCATCAGGCTTCCAAGCAGCTCTCAAGGAAACTCAGTTTTCACACTCTATGCTTAGTGCCCTTTGAGTGCATTATCTAGGAATGAACCTGGTAGAGCATCCCACACAAACGAATGCTCCACATGCGGGTTTCACATGCCACCAACTCCACATTCACAGGCAACTTCAGCGCCACAGCCGTTTTCAAATAGCCCTCAATGCAAAGGCTCTAGACGCAAATATTGGTGTGAGAGCTAATTCAATCAAGGAAACACTGCATGTTGGTGAAGGGCATATTGAAGAAGGATCAGCCGAGTGGTTCTTGTGGGAGAACAACTCCATTTGGCTCACTAACTTCACACACCATCAGGCTTACAAACAGCTCTCAAGGAAACTCAGTTTTCACACTCTATGCTTAGTGCCCTTTGTATGGCTAGGACTGAAATGAACCTGGTAGAGCATCCCACACAAACGAATGCTCCACATGCGGGTTTCACATGCCACCAACTCCACATTCACAGGCAACTTCAGCGCCACAGCCGTTTTCAGATAGCCCTCAATGCAAAGGCTCTAGACGCAAATATTGGTGTGAGAGCTAATTCAATCAAGGAAACACTGCATGTTGGTGAAGGGCATATTGAAGAAGGATCAGCCGAGTGGTTCTTGTGGGAGAACAACTCCATTTGGCTCACTAACTTCACACACCATCAGGCTTCCAAGCAGCTCTCAAGGAAACTCAGTTTTCACACTCTATGCTTAGTGCCCTTTGTATGGCTAGGACTGAAATGAACCTGGTAGAGCATCCCACACAAACGAATGCTCCACATGCGGGTTTCACATGCCACCAACTCCACATTCACAGGCAACTTCAGCGCCACAGCCGTTTTCAGATAGCCCTCAATGCAAAGGCTCTAGACGCAAATATTGGTGTGAGAGCTAATTCAATCAAGGAAACACTGCATGTTGGTGAAGGGCATATTGAAGAAGGATCAGCCGAGTGGTTCTTGTGGGAGAACAACTCCATTTGGCTCACTAACTTCACACACCATCAGGCTTCCAAGCAGCTCTCAAGGAAACTCAGTTTTCACACTCTATGCATAGTGCCCTTTGAGTGCATTATCTAGGAATGAACCTGGTAGAGCATCCCACACAAACGAATGCTCCACATGCGGGTTTCACATGCCACCAACTCCACATTCACAGGCAACTTCAGCGCCACAGCCGTTTTCAGATAGCCCTCAATGCAAAGGCTCTAGACGCAAATATTGGTGTGAGAGCTAATTCAATCAAGGAAACACTGCATGTTGGTGAAGGGCATATTGAAGAAGGATCAGCCGAGTGGTTCTTGTGGGAGAACAACTCCATTTGGCTCACTAACTTCACACACCATCAGGCTTCCAAGCAGCTCTCAAGGAAACTCAGTTTTCACACTCTATGCTTAGTGCCCTTTGAGTGCATTATCTAGGAATGAACCTGGTAGAGCATCCCACACAAACGAATGCTCCACATGCGGGTTTCACATGCCACCAACTCCACATTCACAGGCAACTTCAGCGCCACAGCCGTTTTCAAATAGCCCTCAATGCAAAGGCTCTAGACGCAAATATTGGTGTGAGAGCTAATTCAATCAAGGAAACACTGCATGTTGGTGAAGGGCATATTGAAGAAGGATCAGCCGAGTGGTTCTTGTGGGAGAACAACTCCATTTGGCTCACTAACTTCACACACCATCAGGCTTCCAAGCAGCTCTCAAGGAAACTCAGTTTTCACACTCTATGCTTAGTGCCCTTTTGAGTGCATTATCTAGGAATGAACCTGGTAGAGCATCCCACACAAACGAATGCTCCACATGCGGGTTTCACATGCCACCAACTCCACATTCACAGGCAACTTCAGCGCCACAGCCGTTTTCAGATACCCCTCAATGCAAAGGCTCTAGACGCAAATATTGGTGTGAGAGCTAATTCAATCAAGGAAACACTGCATGTAGGTGAAGGGCATATTGAAGAAGGATCAGCCGAGTGGTTCTTGTGGGAGAACAACTCCATTTGGCTCACTAACTTCACACACCATCAGGCTTCCAAGCAGCTCTCAAGGAAACTCAGTTTTCACACTCTATGCTTAGTGCCCTTTGTATGGCTAGGACTGAAATGAACCTGGTAGAGCATCCCACACAAACGAATGCTCCACATGCGGGTTTCACATGCCACCAACTCCACATTCACAGGCAACTTCAGCGCCACAGCCGTTTTCAGATAGCCCTCAATGCAAAGGCTCTAGACGCAAATATTGGTGTGAGAGCTAATTCAATCAAGGAAACACTGCATGTTGGTGAAGGGCATATTGAAGAAGGATCAGCCGAGTGGTTCTTGTGGGAGAACAACTCCATTTGGCTCACTAACTTCACACACCATCAGGCTTCCAAGCAGCTCTCAAGGAAACTCAGTTTTCACACTCTATGCTTAGTGCCCTTTGTATGGCTAGGACTGAAATGAACCTGGTAGAGCATCCCACACAAACGAATGCTCCACATGCGGGTTTCACATGCCACCAACTCCACATTCACAGGCAACTTCAGCGCCACAGCCGTTTTCAGATAGCCCTCAATGCAAAGGCTCTAGACGCAAATATTGGTGTGAGAGCTAATTCAATCAAGGAAACACTGCATGTTGGTGAAGGGCATATTGAAGAAGGATCAGCCGAGTGGTTCTTGTGGGAGAACAACTCCATTTGGCTCACTAACTTCACACACCATCAGGCTTCCAAGCAGCTCTCAAGGAAACTCAGTTTTCACACTCTATGCTTAGTGCCCTTTGAGTGCATTATCTAGGAATGAACCTGGTAGAGCATCCCACACAAACGAATGCTCCACATGCGGGTTTCACATGCCACCAACTCCACATTCACAGGCAACTTCAGCGCCACAGCCGTTTTCAAATAGCCCTCAATGCAAAGGCTCTAGACGCAAATATTGGTGTGAGAGCTAATTCAATCAAGGAAACACTGCATGTTGGTGAAGGGCATATTGAAGAAGGATCAGCCGAGTGGTTCTTGTGGGAGAACAACTCCATTTGGCTCACTAACTTCACACACCATCAGGCTTCCAAGCAGCTCTCAAGGAAACTCAGTTTTCACACTCTATGCTTAGTGCCCTTTTGAGTGCATTATCTAGGAATGAACCTGGTAGAGCATCCCACACAAACGAATGCTCCACATGCGGGTTTCACATGCCACCAACTCCACATTCACAGGCAACTTCAGCGCCACAGCCGTTTTCAGATACCCCTCAATGCAAAGGCTCTAGACGCAAATATTGGTGTGAGAGCTAATTCAATCAAGGAAACACTGCATGTAGGTGAAGGGCATATTGAAGAAGGATCAGCCGAGTGGTTCTTGTGGGAGAACAACTCCATTTGGCTCACTAACTTCACACACCATCAGGCTTCCAAGCAGCTCTCAAGGAAACTCAGTTTTCACACTCTATGCTTAGTGCCCTTTGTATGGCTAGGACTGAAATGAACCTGGTAGAGCATCCCACACAAACGAATGCTCCACATGCGGGTTTCACATGCCACCAACTCCACATTCACAGGCAACTTCAGCGCCACAGCCGTTTTCAGATAGCCCTCAATGCAAAGGCTCTAGACGCAAATATTGGTGTGAGAGCTAATTCAATCAAGGAAACACTGCATGTTGGTGAAGGGCATATTGAAGAAGGATCAGCCGAGTGGTTCTTGTGGGAGAACAACTCCATTTGGCTCACTAACTTCACACACCATCAGGCTTCCAAGCAGCTCTCAAGGAAACTCAGTTTTCACACTCTATGCTTAGTGCCCTTTGTATGGCTAGGACTGAAATGAACCTGGTAGAGCATCCCACACAAACGAATGCTCCACATGCGGGTTTCACATGCCACCAACTCCACATTCACAGGCAACTTCAGCGCCACAGCCGTTTTCAGATAGCCCTCAATGCAAAGGCTCTAGACGCAAATATTGGTGTGAGAGCTAATTCAATCAAGGAAACACTGCATGTTGGTGAAGGGCATATTGAAGAAGGATCAGCCGAGTGGTTCTTGTGGGAGAACAACTCCATTTGGCTCACTAACTTCACACACCATCAGGCTTCCAAGCAGCTCTCAAGGAAACTCAGTTTTCACACTCTATGCTTAGTGCCCTTTGAGTGCATTATCTAGGAATGAACCTGGTAGAGCATCCCACACAAACGAATGCTCCACATGCGGGTTTCACATGCCACCAACTCCACATTCACAGGCAACTTCAGCGCCACAGCCGTTTTCAGATAGCCCTCAATGCAAAGGCTCTAGACGCAAATATTGGTGTGAGAGCTAATTCAATCAAGGAAACACTGCATGTTGGTGAAGGGCATATTGAAGAAGGATCAGCCGAGTGGTTCTTGTGGGAGAACAACTCCATTTGGCTCACTAACTTCACACACCATCAGGCTTCCAAGCAGCTCTCAAGGAAACTCAGTTTTCACACTCTATGCTTAGTGCCCTTTGTATGGCTAGGACTGAAATGAACCTGGTAGAGCATCCCACACAAACGAATGCTCCACATGCGGGTTTCACATGCCACCAACTCCACATTCACAGGCAACTTCAGCGCCACAGCCGTTTTCAGATAGCCCTCAATGCAAAGGCTCTAGACGCAAATATTGGTGTGAGAGCTAATTCAATCAAGGAAACACTGCATGTTGGTGAAGGGCATATTGAAGAAGGATCAGCCGAGTGGTTCTTGTGGGAGAACAACTCCATTTGGCTCACTAACTTCACACACCATCAGGCTTCCAAGCAGCTCTCAAGGAAACTCAGTTTTCACACTCTATGCTTAGTGCCCTTTTGAGTGCATTATCTAGGAATGAACCTGGTAGAGCATCCCACACAAACGAATGCTCCACATGCGGGTTTCACATGCCACCAACTCCACATTCACAGGCAACTTCAGCGCCACAGCCGTTTTCAGATAGCCCTCAATGCAAAGGCTCTAGACGCAAATATTGGTGTGAGAGCTAATTCAATCAAGGAAACACTGCATGTTGGTGAAGGGCATATTGAAGAAGGATCAGCCGAGTGGTTCTTGTGGGAGAACAACTCCATTTGGCTCACTAACTTCACACACCATCAGGCTTCCAAGCAGCTCTCAAGGAAACTCAGTTTTCACACTCTATGCTTAGTGCCCTTTGTATGGCTAGGACTGAAATGAACCTGGTAGAGCATCCCACAGAAACGAATGCTCCACATGCGGGTTTCACATGCCACCAACTCCACATTCACAGGCAACTTCAGCGCCACAGCCGTTTTCAGATAGCCCTCAATGCAAAGGCTCTAGACGCAAATATTGGTGTGAGAGCTAATTCAATCAAGGAAACACTGCATGTTGGTGAAGGGCATATTGAAGAAGGATCAGCCGAGTGGTTCTTGTGGGAGAACAACTCCATTTGGCTCACTAACTTCACACACCATCAGGCTTCCAAGCAGCTCTCAAGGAAACTCAGTTTTCACACTCTATGCTTAGTGCCCTTTGTATGGCTAGGACTGAAATGAACCTGGTAGAGCATCCCACACAAACGAATGCTCCACATGCGGGTTTCACATGCCACCAACTCCACATTCACAGGCAACTTCAGCGCCACAGCCGTTTTCAGATAGCCCTCAATGCAAAGGCTCTAGACGCAAATATTGGTGTGAGAGCTAATTCAATCAAGGAAACACTGCATGTTGGTGAAGGGCATATTGAAGAAGGATCAGCCGAGTGGTTCTTGTGGGAGAACAACTCCATTTGGCTCACTAACTTCACACACCATCAGGCTTCCAAGCAGCTCTCAAGGAAACTCAGTTTTCACACTCTATGCTTAGTGCCCTTTGAGTGCATTATCTAGGAATGAACCTGGTAGAGCATCCCACAGAAACGAATGCTCCACATGCGGGTTTCACATGCCACCAACTCCACATTCACAGGCAACTTCAGCGCCACAGCCGTTTTCAGATAGCCCTCAATGCAAAGGCTCTAGACGCAAATATTGGTGTGAGAGCTAATTCAATCAAGGAAACACTGCATGTTGGTGAAGGGCATATTGAAGAAGGATCAGCCGAGTGGTTCTTGTGGGAGAACAACTCCATTTGGCTCACTAACTTCACACACCATCAGGCTTCCAAGCAGCTCTCAAGGAAACTCAGTTTTCACACTCTATGCTTAGTGCCCTTTGTATGGCTAGGACTGAAATGAACCTGGTAGAGCATCCCACACAAACGAATGCTCCACATGCGGGTTTCACATGCCACCAACTCCACATTCACAGGCAACTTCAGCGCCACAGCCGTTTTCAGATAGCCCTCAATGCAAAGGCTCTAGACGCAAATATTGGTGTGAGAGCTAATTCAATCAAGGAAACACTGCATGTTGGTGAAGGGCATATTGAAGAAGGATCAGCCGAGTGGTTCTTGTGGGAGAACAACTCCATTTGGCTCACTAACTTCACACACCATCAGGCTTCCAAGCAGCTCTCAAGGAAACTCAGTTTTCACACTCTATGCTTAGTGCCCTTTGAGTGCATTATCTAGGAATGAACCTGGTAGAGCATCCCACACAAACGAATGCTCCACATGCGGGTTTCACATGCCACCAACTCCACATTCACAGGCAACTTCAGCGCCACAGCCGTTTTCAGATAGCCCTCAATGCAAAGGCTCTAGACGCAAATATCGGTGTGAGAGCTAATTCAATCAAGGAAACACTGCATGTTGGTGAAGGGCATATTGAAGAAGGATCAGCCGAGTGGTTCTTGTGGGAGAACAACTCCATTTGGCTCACTAACTTCACACACCATCAGGCTTCCAAGCAGCTCTCAAGGAAACTCAGTTTTCACACTCTATGCTTAGTGCCCTTTGAGTGTATTATCTAGGAATGAACCTGGTAGAGCATCCCAGACAAACGAATGCTCCACATGCGGGTTTCACATGCCACCAACTCCACATTCACAGGCAACTTCAGCGCCACAGCCGTTTTCAGATAGCCCTCAATGCAAAGGCTCTAGACGCAAATATTGGTGTGAGAGCTAATTCAATCAAGGAAACACTGCATGTTGTTGAAGGGCATATTGAAGAAGGATCAGCCGAGTGGTTCTTGTGGGAGAACAACTCCATTTGGCTCACTAACTTCACACACCATCAGGCTTCCAAGCAGCTCTCAAGGAAACTCAGTTTTCACACTCTATGCTTAGTGCCCTTTGAGTGCATTATCTAGGAATGAACCTGGTAGAGCATCCCACACAAACGAATGCTCCACATGCGGGTTTCACATGCCACCAACTCCACATTCACAGGCAACTTCAGCGCCACAGCCGTTTTCAAATAGCCCTCAATGCAAAGGCTCTACACGCAAATATTGGTGTGAGAGCTAATTCAATCAAGGAAACACTGCATGTTGGTGAAGGGCATATTGAAGAAGGATCAGCCCAGTGGTTCTTGTGGGAGAACAACTCCATTTGGCTCACTAACTTCACACACCATCAGGCTTCCAAGCAGCTCTCAAGGAAACTCAGTTTTCACACTCTATGCTTAGTGCCCTTTGTATGGCTAGGACTGAAATGAACCTGGTAGAGCATCCCAGACAAACGAATGCTCCACATGCGGGTTTCACATGCCACCAACTCCACATTCACAGGCAACTTCAGCGCCACAGCCATTTTCAGATAGCCCTCAATGCAAAGGCTCTAGACGCAAATATTGGTGTGAGAGCTAATTCAATCAAGAAAACACTGCATGTTGGTGAAGGGCATATTGAAGAAGGATCAGCCGAGTGGTTCTTGTGGGAGAACAACTCCATTTGGCTCACTAACTTCACACACCATCAGGCTTCCAAGCAGCTCTCAAGGAAACTCAGTTTTCACACTCTATGCTTAGTGCCCTTTGAGTGCATTATCTAGGAATGAACCTGGTAGAGCATCCCACACAAACGAATGCTCCACATGCGGGTTTCACATGCCACCAACTCCACATTCACAGGCAACTTCAGCGCCACAGCCGTTTTCAGATAGCCCTCAATGCAAAGGCTCTAGACGCAAATATTGGTGTGAGAGCTAATTCAATCAAGGAAACACTGCATGTTGGTGAAGGGCATATTGAAGAAGGATCAGCCGAGTGGTTCTTGTGGGAGAACAACTCCATTTGGCTCACTAACTTCACACACCATCAGGCTTCCAAGCAGCTCTCAAGGAAACTCAGTTTTCACACTCTATGCTTAGTGCCCTTTGAGTGCATTATCTAGGAATGAACCTGGTAGAGCATCCCACACAAACGAATGCTCCACATGCGGGTTTCACATGCCACCAACTCCACATTCACAGGCAACTTCAGCGCCACAGCCGTTTTCAAATAGCCCTCAATGCAAAGGCTCTAGACGCAAATATTGGTGTGAGAGCTAATTCAATCAAGGAAACACTGCATGTTGGTGAAGGGCATATTGAAGAAGGATCAGCCGAGTGGTTCTTGTGGGAGAACAACTCCATTTGGCTCACTAACTTCACACACCATCAGGCTTACAAACAGCTCTCAAGGAAACTCAGTTTTCACACTCTATGCTTAGTGCCCTTTGTATGGCTAGGACTGAAATGAACCTGGTAGAGCATCCCACACAAACGAATGCTCCACATGCGGGTTTCACATGCCACCAACTCCACATTCACAGGCAACTTCAGCGCCACAGCCGTTTTCAGATAGCCCTCAATGCAAAGGCTCTATACGCAAATATTGGTGTGAGAGCTAATTCAATCAAGGAAACACTGCATGTTGGTGAAGGGCATATTGAAGAAGGATCAGCCGAGTGGTTCTTGTGGGAGAACAACTCCATTTGGCTCACTAACTTCACACACCATCAGGCTTCCAAGCAGCTCTCAAGGAAACTCAGTTTTCACACTCTATGCTTAGTGCCCTTTGTATGGCTAGGACTGAAATGAACCTGGTAGAGCATCCCACACAAACGAATGCTCCACATGCGGGTTTCACATGCCACCAACTCCACATTCACAGGCAACTTCAGCGCCACAGCCGTTTTCAGATAGCCCTCAATGCAAAGGCTCTAGACGCAAATATTGGTGTGAGAGCTAATTCAATCAAGGAAACACTGCATGTTGGTGAAGGGCATATTGAAGAAGGATCAGCCGAGTGGTTCTTGTGGGAGAACAACTCCATTTGGCTCACTAACTTCACACACCATCAGGCTTCCAAGCAGCTCTCAAGGAAACTCAGTTTTCACACTCTATGCATAGTGCCCTTTGAGTGCATTATCTAGGAATGAACCTGGTAGAGCATCCCACACAAACGAATGCTCCACATGCGGGTTTCACATGCCACCAACTCCACATTCACAGGCAACTTCAGCGCCACAGCCGTTTTCAGATAGCCCTCAATGCAAAGGCTCTAGACGCAAATATTGGTGTGAGAGCTAATTCAATCAAGGAAACACTGCATGTTGGTGAAGGGCATATTGAAGAAGGATCAGCCGAGTGGTTCTTGTGGGAGAACAACTCCATTTGGCTCACTAACTTCACACACCATCAGGCTTACAAGCAGCTCTCAAGGAAACTCAGTTTTCACACTCTATGCTTAGTGCCCTTTGAGTGCATTATCTAGGAATGAACCTGGTAGAGCATCCCACACAAACGAATGCTCCACATGCGGGTTTCACATGCCACCAACTCCACATTCACAGGCAACTTCAGCGCCACAGCCGTTTTCAAATAGCCCTCAATGCAAAGGCTCTAGACGCAAATATTGGTGTGAGAGCTAATTCAATCAAGGAAACACTGCATGTTGGTGAAGGGCATATTGAAGAAGGATCAGCCGAGTGGTTCTTGTGGGAGAACAACTCCATTTGGCTCACTAACTTCACACACCATCAGGCTTCCAAGCAGCTCTCAAGGAAACTCAGTTTTCACACTCTATGCTTAGTGCCCTTTTGAGTGCATTATCTAGGAATGAACCTGGTAGAGCATCCCACACAAACGAATGCTCCACATGCGGGTTTCACATGCCACCAACTCCACATTCACCGGCAACTTCAGCGCCACAGCCGTTTTCAGATAGCCCTCAATGCAAAGGCTCTAGACGCAAATATTGGTGTGAGAGCTAATTCAATCAAGGAAACACTGCATGTTGGTGAAGGGCATATTGAAGAAGGATCAGCCGAGTGGTTCTTGTGGGAGAACAACTCCATTTGGCTCACTAACTTCACACACCATCAGGCTTCCAAGCAGCTCTCAAGGAAACTCAGTTTTCACACTCTATGCTTAGTGCCCTTTGTATGGCTAGGACTGAAATGAACCTGGTAGAGCATCCCACACAAACGAATGCTCCACATGCGGGTTTCACATGCCACCAACTCCACATTCACAGGCAACTTCAGCGCCACAGCCGTTTTCAGATAGCCCTCAATGCAAAGGCTCTAGATGCAAATATTGGTCTGAGAGCTAATTCAATCAAGGAAACACTGCATGTTGGTGAAGGGCATATTGAAGAAGGATCAGCCGAGTGGTTCTTGTGGGAGAACAACTCCATTTGGCTCACTAACTTCACACACCATCAGGCTTCCAAGCAGCTCTCAAGGAAACTCAGTTTTCACACTCTATGCTTAGTGCCCTTTGTATGGCTAGGACTGAAATGAACCTGGTAGAGCATCCCACACAAACGAATGCTCCACATGCGGGTTTCACATGCCACCAACTCCACATTCACAGGCAACTTCAGCGCCACAGCCGTTTTCAGATAGCCCTCAATGCAAAGGCTCTAGACGCAAATATTGGTGTGAGAGCTAATTCAATCAAGGAAACACTGCATGTTGGTGAAGGGCATATTGAAGAAGGATCAGCCGAGTGGTTCTTGTGGGAGAACAACTCCATTTGGCTCACTAACTTCACACACCATCAGGCTTCCAAGCAGCTCTCAAGGAAACTCAGTTTTCACACTCTATGCATAGTGCCCTTTGAGTGCATTATCTAGGAATGAACCTGGTAGAGCATCCCACACAAACGAATGCTCCACATGCGGGTTTCACATGCCACCAACTCCACATTCACAGGCAACTTCAGCGCCACAGCCGTTTTCAGATAGCCCTCAATGCAAAGGCTCTAGACGCAAATATTGGTGTGAGAGCTAATTCAATCAAGGAAACACTGCATGTTGGTGAAGGGCATATTGAAGAAGGATCAGCCGAGTGGTTCTTGTGGGAGAACAACTCCATTTGGCTCACTAACTTCACACACCATCAGGCTTCCAAGCAGCTCTCAAGGAAACTCAGTTTTCACACTCTATGCTTAGTGCCCTTTGAGTGCATTATCTAGGAATGAACCTGGTAGAGCATCCCACACAAACGAATGCTCCACATGCGGGTTTCACATGCCACCAACTCCACATTCACAGGCAACTTCAGCGCCACAGCCGTTTTCAAATAGCCCTCAATGCAAAGGCTCTAGACGCAAATATTGGTGTGAGAGCTAATTCAATCAAGGAAACACTGCATGTTGGTGAAGGGCATATTGAAGAAGGATCAGCCGAGTGGTTCTTGTGGGAGAACAACTCCATTTGGCTCACTAACTTCACACACCATCAGGCTTCCAAGCAGCTCTCAAGGAAACTCAGTTTTCACACTCTATGCTTAGTGCCCTTTTGAGTGCATTATCTAGGAATGAACCTGGTAGAGCATCCCACACAAACGAATGCTCCACATGCGGGTTTCACATGCCACCAACTCCACATTCACAGGCAACTTCAACGCCACAGCCGTTTTCAGATAGCCCTCAATGCAAAGGCTCTAGACGCAAATATTGGTGTGAGAGCTAATTCAATCAAGGAAACACTGCATGTTGGTGAAGGGCATATTGAAGAAGGATCAGCCGAGTGGTTCTTGTGGGAGAACAACTCCATTTGGCTCACTAACTTCACACACCATCAGGCTTCCAAGCAGCTCTCAAGGAAACTCAGTTTTCACACTCTATGCTTAGTGCCCTTTGTATGGCTAGGACTGAAATGAACCTGGTAGAGCATCCCACACAAACGAATGCTCCACATGCGGGTTTCACATGCCACCAACTCCACATTCACAGGCAACTTCAGCGCCACAGCCGTTTTCAGATAGCCCTCAATGCAAAGGCTCTAGATGCAAATATTGGTGTGAGAGCTAATTCAATCAAGGAAACACTGCATGTTGGTGAAGGGCATATTGAAGAAGGATCAGCCGAGTGGTTCTTGTGGGAGAACAACTCCATTTGGCTCACTAACTTCACACACCATCAGGCTTCCAAGCAGCTCTCAAGGAAACTCAGTTTTCACACTCTATGCTTAGTGCCCTTTGTATGGCTAGGACTGAAATGAACCTGGTAGAGCATCCCACACAAACGAATGCTCCACATGCGGGTTTCACATGCCACCAACTCCACATTCACAGGCAACTTCAGCGCCACAGCCGTTTTCAGATAGCCCTCAATGCAAAGGCTCTAGACGCAAATATTGGTGTGAGAGCTAATTCAATCAAGGAAACACTGCATGTTGGTGAAGGGCATATTGAAGAAGGATCAGCCGAGTGGTTCTTGTGGGAGAACAACTCCATTTGGCTCACTAACTTCACACACCATCAGGCTTCCAAGCAGCTCTCAAGGAAACTCAGTTTTCACACTCTATGCTTAGTGCCCTTTGAGTGCATTATCTAGGAATGAACCTGGTAGAGCATCCCACACAAACGAATGCTCCACATGCGGGTTTCACATGCCACCAACTCCACATTCACAGGCAACTTCAGCGCCACAGCCGTTTTCAGATAGCCCTCAATGCAAAGGCTCTAGACGCAAATATTGGTGTGAGAGCTAATTCAATCAAGGAAACACTGCATGTTGGTGAAGGGCATATTGAAGAAGGATCAGCCGAGTGGTTCTTGTGGGAGAACAACTCCATTTGGCTCACTAACTTCACACACCATCAGGCTTCCAAGCAGCTCTCAAGGAAACTCAGTTTTCACACTCTATGCTTAGTGCCCTTTGTATGGCTAGGACTGAAATGAACCTGGTAGAGCATCCCACACAAACGAATGCTCCACATGCGGGTTTCACATGCCACCAACTCCACATTCACAGGCAACTTCAGCGCCACAGCCGTTTTCAGATAGCCCTCAATGCAAAGGCTCTAGACGCAAATATTGGTGTGAGAGCTAATTCAATCAAGGAAACACTGCATGTTGGTGAAGGGCATATTGAAGAAGGATCAGCCGAGTGGTTCTTGTGGGAGAACAACTCCATTTGGCTCACTAACTTCACACACCATCAGGCTTCCAAGCAGCTCTCAAGGAAACTCAGTTTTCACACTCTATGCTTAGTGCCCTTTTGAGTGCATTATCTAGGAATGAACCTGGTAGAGCATCCCACACAAACGAATGCTCCACATGCGGGTTTCACATGCCACCAACTCCACATTCACAGGCAACTTCAGCGCCACAGCCGTTTTCAGATAGCCCTCAATGCAAAGGCTCTAGACGCAAATATTGGTGTGAGAGCTAATTCAATCAAGGAAACACTGCATGTTGGTGAAGGGCATATTGAAGAAGGATCAGCCGAGTGGTTCTTGTGGGAGAACAACTCCATTTGGCTCACTAACTTCACACATCATCAGGCTTCCAAGCAGCTCTCAAGGAAACTCAGTTTTCACACTCTATGCTTAGTGCCCTTTGTATGGCTAGGACTGAAATGAACCTGGTAGAGCATCCCACACAAACGAATGCTCCACATGCGGGTTTCACATGCCACCAACTCCACATTCACAGGCAACTTCAGCGCCACAGCCGTTTTCAGATAGCCCTCAATGCAAAGGCTCTAGACGCAAATATTGGTGTGAGAGCTAATTCAATCAAGGAAACACTGCATGTTGGTGAAGGGCATATTGAAGAAGGATCAGCCGAGTGGTTCTTGTGGGAGAACAACTCCATTTGGCTCACTAACTTCACACACCATCAGGCTTCCAAGCAGCTCTCAAGGAAACTCAGTTTTCACACTCTATGCTTAGTGCCCTTTGTATGGCTAGGACTGAAATGAACCTGGTAGAGCATCCCACACAAACGAATGCTCCACATGCGGGTTTCACATGCCACCAACTCCACATTCACAGGCAACTTCAGCGCCACAGCCGTTTTCAGATAGCCCTCAATGCAAAGGCTCTAGACGCAAATATTGGTGTGAGAGCTAATTCAATCAAGGAAACACTGCATGTTGGTGAAGGGCATATTGAAGAAGGATCAGCCGAGTGGTTCTTGTGGGAGAACAACTCCATTTGGCTCACTAACTTCACACACCATCAGGCTTACAAGCAGCTCTCAAGGAAACTCAGTTTTCACACTCTATGCTTAGTGCCCTTTGAGTGCATTATCTAGGAATGAACCTGGTAGAGCATCCCACAGAAACGAATGCTCCACATGCGGGTTTCACATGCCACCAACTCCACATTCACAGGCAACTTCAGCGCCACAGCCGTTTTCAGATAGCCCTCAATGCAAAGGCTCTAGACGCAAATATTGGTGTGAGAGCTAATTCAATCAAGGAAACACTGCATGTTGGTGAAGGGCATATTGAAGAAGGATCAGCCGAGTGGTTCTTGTGGGAGAACAACTCCATTTGGCTCACTAACTTCACACACCATCAGGCTTCCAAGCAGCTCTCAAGGAAACTCAGTTTTCACACTCTATGCTTAGTGCCCTTTGTATGGCTAGGACTGAAATGAACCTGGTAGAGCATCCCACACAAACGAATGCTCCACATGCGGGTTTCACATGCCACCAACTCCACATTCACAGGCAACTTCAGCGCCACAGCCGTTTTCAGATAGCCCTCAATGCAAAGGCTCTAGATGCAAATATTGGTGTGAGAGCTAATTCAATCAAGGAAACACTGCATGTTGGTGAAGGGCATATTGAAGAAGGATCAGCCGAGTGGTTCTTGTGGGAGAACAACTCCATTTGGCTCACTAACTTCACACACCATCAGGCTTCCAAGCAGCTCTCAAGGAAACTCAGTTTTCACACTCTATGCTTAGTGCCCTTTGTATGGCTAGGACTGAAATGAACCTGGTAGAGCATCCCACACAAACGAATGCTCCACATGCGGGTTTCACATGCCACCAACTCCACATTCACAGGCAACTTCAGCGCCACAGCCGTTTTCAGATAGCCCTCAATGCAAAGGCTCTAGACGCAAATATTGGTGTGAGAGCTAATTCAATCAAGGAAACACTGCATGTTGGTGAAGGGCATATTGAAGAAGGATCAGCCGAGTGGTTCTTGTGGGAGAACAACTCCATTTGGCTCACTAACTTCACACACCATCAGGCTTCCAAGCAGCTCTCAAGGAAACTCAGTTTTCACACTCTATGCTTAGTGCCCTTTGAGTGCATTATCTAGGAATGAACCTGGTAGAGCATCCCACACAAACGAATGCTCCACATGCGGGTTTCACATGCCACCAACTCCACATTCACAGGCAACTTCAGCGCCACAGCCGTTTTCAGATAGCCCTCAATGCAAAGGCTCTAGACGCAAATATTGGTGTGAGAGCTAATTCAATCAAGGAAACACTGCATGTTGGTGAAGGGCATATTGAAGAAGGATCAGCCGAGTGGTTCTTGTGGGAGAACAACTCCATTTGGCTCACTAACTTCACACACCATCAGGCTTCCAAGCAGCTCTCAAGGAAACTCAGTTTTCACACTCTATGCTTAGTGCCCTTTGTATGGCTAGGACTGAAATGAACCTGGTAGAGCATCCCACACAAACGAATGCTCCACATGCGGGTTTCACATGCCACCAACTCCACATTCACAGGCAACTTCAGCGCCACAGCCGTTTTCAGATAGCCCTCAATGCAAAGGCTCTAGACGCAAATATTGGTGTGAGAGCTAATTCAATCAAGGAAACACTGCATGTTGGTGAAGGGCATATTGAAGAAGGATCAGCCGAGTGGTTCTTGTGGGAGAACAACTCCATTTGGCTCACTAACTTCACACACCATCAGGCTTCCAAGCAGCTCTCAAGGAAACTCAGTTTTCACACTCTATGCTTAGTGCCCTTTTGAGTGCATTATCTAGGAATGAACCTGGTAGAGCATCCCACACAAACGAATGCTCCACATGCGGGTTTCACATGCCACCAACTCCACATTCACAGGCAACTTCAGCGCCACAGCCGTTTTCAGATAGCCCTCAATGCAAAGGCTCTAGACGCAAATATTGGTGTGAGAGCTAATTCAATCAAGGAAACACTGCATGTTGGTGAAGGGCATATTGAAGAAGGATCAGCCGAGTGGTTCTTGTGGGAGAACAACTCCATTTGGCTCACTAACT
The DNA here is from genome assembly GCF_030435755.1 of Ochotona princeps. Taxonomy (NCBI): domain Eukaryota; kingdom Metazoa; phylum Chordata; class Mammalia; order Lagomorpha; family Ochotonidae; genus Ochotona; species Ochotona princeps. The sequence continues at coordinate 7,330 of NW_026700870.1, read as the reverse complement.
TCACACATCATCAGGCTTCCAAGCAGCTCTCAAGGAAACTCAGTTTTCACACTCTATGCTTAGTGCCCTTTGTATGGCTAGGACTGAAATGAACCTGGTAGAGCATCCCACACAAACGAATGCTCCACATGCGGGTTTCACATGCCACCAACTCCACATTCACAGGCAACTTCAGCGCCACAGCCGTTTTCAGATAGCCCTCAATGCAAAGGCTCTAGACGCAAATATTGGTGTGAGAGCTAATTCAATCAAGGAAACACTGCATGTTGGTGAAGGGCATATTGAAGAAGGATCAGCCGAGTGGTTCTTGTGGGAGAACAACTCCATTTGGCTCACTAACTTCACACACCATCAGGCTTCCAAGCAGCTCTCAAGGAAACTCAGTTTTCACACTCTATGCTTAGTGCCCTTTGTATGGCTAGGACTGAAATGAACCTGGTAGAGCATCCCACAGAAACGAATGCTCCACATGCGGGTTTCACATGCCACCAACTCCACATTCACAGGCAACTTCAGCGCCACAGCCGTTTTCAGATAGCCCTCAATGCAAAGGCTCTAGACGCAAATATTGGTGTGAGAGCTAATTCAATCAAGGAAACACTGCATGTTGGTGAAGGGCATATTGAAGAAGGATCAGCCGAGTGGTTCTTGTGGGAGAACAACTCCATTTGGCTCACTAACTTCACACACCATCAGGCTTCCAAGCAGCTCTCAAGGAAACTCAGTTTTCACACTCTATGCTTAGTGCCCTTTGTATGGCTAGGACTGAAATGAACCTGGTAGAGCATCCCACACAAACGAATGCTCCACATGCGGGTTTCACATGCCACCAACTCCACATTCACAGGCAACTTCAGCGCCACAGCCGTTTTCAGATAGCCCTCAATGCAAAGGCTCTAGACGCAAATATTGGTGTGAGAGATAATTCAATCAAGGAAACACTGCATGTTGGTGAAGGGCATATTGAAGAAGGATCAGCCGAGTGGTTCTTGTGGGAGAACAACTCCATTTGGCTCACTAACTTCACACACCATCAGGCTTCCAAGCAGCTCTCAAGGAAACTCAGTTTTCACACTCTATGCTTAGTGCCCTTTGAGTGCATTATCTAGGAATGAACCTGGTAGAGCATCCCACACAAACGAATGCTCCACATGCGGGTTTCACATGCCACCAACTCCACATTCACAGGCAACTTCAGCGCCACAGCCGTTTTCAGATAGCCCTCAATGCAAAGGCTCTAGACGCAAATATTGGTGTGAGAGCTAATTCAATCAAGGAAACACTGCATGTTGGTGAAGGGCATATTGAAGAAGGATCAGCCGAGTGGTTCTTGTGGGAGAACAACTCCATTTGGCTCACTAACTTCACACACCATCAGGCTTCCAAGCAGCTCTCAAGGAAACTCAGTTTTCACACTCTATGCTTAGTGCCCTTTGAGTGCACTATCTAGGAATGAACCTGGTAGAGCATCCCACACAAACGAATGCTCCACATGCGGGTTTCACATGCCACCAACTCCACATTCACAGGCAACTTCAGCGCCACAGCCGTTTTCAGATAGCCCTCAATGCAAAGGCTCTAGACGCAAATATTGGTGTGAGAGCTAATTCAATCAAGGAAACACTGCATGTTGGTGAAGGGCATATTGAAGAAGGATCAGCCGAGTGGTTCTTGTGGGAGAACAACTCCATTTGGCTCACTAACTTCACACACCATCAGGCTTCCAAGCAGCTCTCAAGGAAACTCAGTTTTCACACTCTATGCTTAGTGCCCTTTGTATGGCTAGGACTGAAATGAACCTGGTAGAGCATCCCACACAAACGAATGCTCCACATGCGGGTTTCACATGCCACCAACTCCACATTCACAGGCAACTTCAGCGCCACAGCCGTTTTCAGATAGCCCTCAATGCAAAGGCTCTAGACGCAAATATTGGTGTGAGAGATAATTCAATCAAGGAAACACTGCATGTTGGTGAAGGGCATATTGAAGAAGGATCAGCCGAGTGGTTCTTGTGGGAGAACAACTCCATTTGGCTCACTAACTTCACACACCATCAGGCTTCCAAGCAGCTCTCAAGGAAACTCAGTTTTCACACTCTATGCTTAGTGCCCTTTGTATGGCTAGGACTGAATGAACCTGGTAGAGCATCCCACACAAACGAATGCTCCACATGCGGGTTTCACATGCCAGCAACTCCACATTCACAGGCAACTTCAGCGCCACAGCCGTTTTCAGATAGCCCTCAATGCAAAGGCTCTAGACGCAAATATTGGTGTGAGAGCTAATTCAATCAAGGAAACACTGCATGTTGGTGAAGGGCATATTGAAGAAGGATCAGCCGAGTGGTTCTTGTGGGAGAACAACTCCATTTGGCTCACTAACTTCACACACCATCAGGCTTCCAAGCAGCTCTCAAGGAAACTCAGTTTTCACACTCTATGCTTAGTGCCCTTTGAGTGCATTATCTAGGAATGAACCTGGTAGAGCATCCCACACAAACGAATGCTCCACATGCGGGTTTCACATGCCACCAACTCCACATTCACAGGCAACTTCAGCGCCACAGCCGTTTTCAGATAGCCCTCAATGCAAAGGCTCTAGACGCAAATATTGGTGTGAGAGCTAATTCAATCAAGGAAACACTGCATGTTGGTGAAGGGCATATTGAAGAAGGATCAGCCGAGTGGTTCTTGTGGGAGAACAACTCCATTTGGCTCACTAACTTCACACACCATCAGGCTTCCAAGCAGCTCTCAAGGAAACTCAGTTTTCACACTCTATGCTTAGTGCCCTTTGAGTGCATTATCTAGGAATGAACCTGGTAGAGCATCCCACACAAACGAATGCTCCACATGCGGGTTTCACATGCCACCAACTCCACATTCACAGGCAACTTCAGCGCCACAGCCGTTTTCAGATAGCCCTCAATGCAAAGGCTCTAGACGCAAATATTGGTGTGAGAGCTAATTCAATCAAGGAAACACTGCATGTTGGTGAAGGGCATATTGAAGAAGGATCAGCCGAGTGGTTCTTGTGGGAGAACAACTCCATTTGGCTCACTAACTTCACACACCATCAGGCTTCCAAGCAGCTCTCAAGGAAACTCAGTTTTCACACTCTATGCTTAGTGCCCTTTGTATGGCTAGGACTGAAATGAACCTGGTAGAGCATCCCACACAAACGAATGCTCCACATGCGGGTTTCACATGCCACCAACTCCACATTCACAGGCAACTTCAGCGCCACAGCCGTTTTCAGATAGCCCTCAATGCAAAGGCTCTAGACGCAAATATTGGTGTGAGAGCTAATTCAATCAAGGAAACACTGCATGTTGGTGAAGGGCATATTGAAGAAGGATCAGCCGAGTGGTTCTTGTGGGAGAACAACTCCATTTGGCTCACTAACTTCACACACCATCAGGCTTCCAAGCAGCTCTCAAGGAAACTCAGTTTTCACACTCTATGCTTAGTGCCCTTTGAGTGCATTATCTAGGAATGAACCTGGTAGAGCATCCCACACAAACGAATGCTCCACATGCGGGTTTCACATGCCACCAACTCCACATTCACAGGCAACTTCAGCGCCACAGCCGTTTTCAAATAGCCCTCAATGCAAAGGCTCTAGACGCAAATATTGGTGTGAGAGCTAATTCAATCAAGGAAACACTGCATGTTGTTGAAGGGCATATTGAAGAAGGATCAGCCGAGTGGTTCTTGTGGGAGAACAACTCCATTTGGCTCACTAACTTCACACACCATCAGGCTTCCAAGCAGCTCTCAAGGAAACTCAGTTTTCACACTCTATGCTTAGTGCCCTTTGAGTGCATTATCTAGGAATGAACCTGGTAGAGCATCCCACAGAAACGAATGCTCCACATGCGGGTTTCACATGCCACCAACTCCACATTCACAGGCAACTTCAGCGCCACAGCCGTTTTCAGATAGCCCTCAATGCAAAGGCTCTTGACGCAAATATTGGTGTGAGAGCTAATTCAATCAAGGAAACACTGCATGTTGGTGAAGGGCATATTGAAAAAGGATCAGCCGAGTGGTTCTTGTGGGAGAACAACTCCATTTGGCTCACTAACATCACACACCATCAGGCTTCCAAGCAGCTCTCAAGGAAACTCAGTTTTCACACTCTATGCTTAGTGCCCTTTGTATGGCTAGGACTGAAATGAACCTGGTAGAGCATCCCACACAAACGAATGCTCCACATGCGGGTTTCACATTCCACCAACTCCACATTCACAGGCAACTTCAGCGCCACAGCCGTTTTCAGATAGCCCTCAATGCAAAGGCTCTAGACGCAAATATTGGTGTGAGAGCTAATTCAATCAAGGAAACACTGCATGTTGGTGAAGGGCATATTGAAGAAGGATCAGCCGAGTGGTTCTTGTGGGAGAACAACTCCATTTTTCTCACTAACTTCACACACCATCAGGCTTCCAAGCAGCTCTCAAGGAAACTCAGTTTTCACACTCTATGCTTAGTGCCCTTTGTATGGCTAGGACTGAAATGAACCTGGTAGAGCATCCCACAGAAACGAATGCTCCACATGCGGGTTTCACATTCCACCGACTCCACATTCACAGGCAACTTCAGCGCCACAGCCGTTTTCAGATAGCCCTCAATGCAAAGGCTCTAGACGCAAATATTTGTGTGAGAGGTAATTCAATCAAGGAAACACTGCATGTTGGTGAAGGGCATATTGAAGAAGGATCAGCCGAGTGGTTCTTGTGGGAGAACAACTCCATTTGGCTCACTAACTTCACACACCATCAGGCTTCAAAGCAGCTCTCAAGGAAACTCAGTTTTCACACTCTATGCTTAGTGCCCTTTGAGTGCATTATCTAGGAATGAACCTGGTAGAGCATCCCACACAAACGAATGCTCCACATGCGGGTTTCACATGCCACCAACTCCACATTCACAGGCAACTTCAGCGCCACAGCCGTTTTCAAATAGCCCTCAATGCAAAGGCTCTAGACGCAAATATTGGTGTGAGAGCTAATTCAATCAAGGAAACACTGCATGTTGGTGAAGGGCATATTGAAGAAGGATCAGCCGAGTGGTTCTTGTGGGAGAACAACTCCATTTGGCTCACTAACTTCACACACCATCAGGCTTCCAAGCAGCTCTCAAGGAAACTCAGTTTTCACACTCTATGCTTAGTGCCCTTTGTATGGCTAGGACTGAAATGAACCTGGTAGAGCATCCCACACAAACGAATGCTCCACATGCGGGTTTCACATGCCACCAACTCCACATTCACAGGCAACTTCAGCGCCACAGCCGTTTTCAGATAGCCCTCAATGCAAAGGCTCTAGACGCAAATATTGGTGTGAGAGCTAATTCAATCAAGGAAACACTGCATGTTGGTGAAGGGCATATTGAAGAAGGATCAGCCGAGTGGTTCTTGTGGGAGAACAACTCCATTTGGCTCACTAACTTCACACACCATCAGGCTTCCAAGCAGCTCTCAAGGAAACTCAGTTTTCACACTCTATGCTTAGTGCCCTTTGTATGGCTAGGACTGAAATGAACCTGGTAGAGCATCCCACACAAACGAATGCTCCACATGCGGGTTTCACATGCCACCAACTCCACATTCACAGGCAACTTCAGCGCCACAGCCGTTTTCAGATAGCCCTCAATGCAAAGGCTCTAGACGCAAATATTGGTGTGAGAGCTAATTCAATCAAGGAAACACTGCATGTTGGTGAAGGGCATATTGAAGAAGAATCAGCCGAGTGGTTCTTGTGGGAGAACAACTCCATTTGGCTCACTAACTTCACACACCATCAGGCTTCCAAGCAGCTCTCAAGGAAACTCAGTTTTCACACTCTATGCTTAGTGCCCTTTGAGTGCATTATCTAGGAATGAACCTGGTAGTGCATCCCACACAAACGAATGCTCCACATGCGGGTTTCACATGCCACCAACTCCACATTCACAGGCAACTTCAGCGCCACAGCCGTTTTCAGATAGCCCTCAATGCAAAGGCTCTAGACGCAAATATTGGTGTGAGAGCTAATTCAATCAAGGAAACACTGCATGTTGGTGAAGGGCATATTGAAGAAGGATCAGCCGAGTGGTTCTTGTGGGAGAACAACTCCATTTGGCTCACTAACTTCACACACCATCAGGCTTCCAAGCAGCTCTCAAGGAAACTCAGTTTTCACACTCTATGCTTAGTGCCCTTTGAGTGCATTATCTAGGAATGAACCTGGTAGAGCATCCCACACAAACGAATGCTCCACATGCGGGTTTCACATGCCACCAACTCCACATTCACAGGCAAATTCAGCGCCACAGCCGTTTTCAAATAGCCCTCAATGCAAAGGCTCTAGACGCAAATATTGGTGTGAGAGCTAATTCAATCAAGGAAACACTGCATGTTGGTGAAGGGCATATTGAAGAAGGATCAGCCGAGTGGTTCTTGTGGGAGAACAACTCCATTTGGCTCACTAACTTCACACACCATCAGGCTTCCAAGCAGCTCTCAAGGAAACTCAGTTTTCACACTCTATGCTTAGTGCCCTTTGAGTGCATTATCTAGGAATGAACCTGGTAGAGCATCCCACACAAACGAATGCTCCACATGCGGGTTTCACATGCCACCAACTCCACATTCACAGGCAACTTCAGCGCCACAGCCGTTTTCAGATAGCCCTCAATGCAAAGGCTCTAGACGCAAATATTGGTGTGAGAGCTAATTCAATCAAGGAAACACTGCATGTTGGTGAAGGGCATATTGAAGAAGGATCAGCCGAGTGGTTCTTGTGGGAGAACAACTCCATTTGGCTCACTAACTTCACACACCATCAGGCTTCCAAGCAGCTCTCAAGGAAACTCAGTTTTCACACTCTATGCTTAGTGCCCTTTGAGTGCATTATCTAGGAATGAACCTGGTAGAGCATCCCACACAAACGAATGCTCCACATGCGGGTTTCACATGCCACCAACTCCACATTCACAGGCAACTTCAGCGCCACAGCCGTTTTCAAATAGCCCTCAATGCAAAGGCTCTAGACGCAAATATTGGTGTGAGAGCTAATTCAATCAAGGAAACACTGCATGTTGGTGAAGGGCATATTGAAGAAGGATCAGCCGAGTGGTTCTTGTGGGAGAACAACTCCATTTGGCTCACTAACTTCACACACCATCAGGCTTCCAAGCAGCTCTCAAGGAAACTCAGTTTTCACACTCTATGCTTAGTGCCCTTTGAGTGCATTATCTAGGAATGAACCTGGTAGAGCATCCCACAGAAACGAATGCTCCACATGCGGGTTTCACATGCCACCAACTCCACATTCACAGGCAAC